>NC_081270.1:2615846-2778783 GCF_030490865.1 Poecile atricapillus
TCTGCTTGCCTGTTGCTGTTGCTGCTCTCTGCGGGAACTCCGTGCTATCTCTTAGGCTCTGAAATGCTGTGGAATGCCCTGTGGAGTGCAGAAGCCTGCCACAGAAAGTGCGGAGAGTGTACCGCAAATCCGTGTTTGTGCAATTTGCAGGGGTAAGCTGCACAAATATGTGCTGTCGCGGCACACGTTCTCCTCGCCAGCCTCAGCGCAAAAGCTTTCCGCTTGCATTAAGAGCAAGAACGGCAGACGGCGGGAGTCCGGAGCTCGGAGAAGGGAACGGCAAGAGGCGAGCCTCCTCGGGCAGAAGCCGCTTTCCGGAGCTCTTGGCAAGCGGCCAACAAAGCATGTGTGAGCGGGAAGGTGCCGGTCGGTGTGCAAGGCACTGGAAAGCGCGAGCGCTGCAGGCAGGCCGAGAAGGAAGGCGCTTAGCAGGCAGCTGGCGCGCAAAGCTTTCGGAGTGCAAGAGGAACGGAGCTGCCGCTCGCCCGCAGGCTGAATTGACGTTAGCTGTGGTCTGGAAGGTGTTCAGCCACGGCTTCCTTGTGCTGCTTGCCTGTTGCTGTTGCTGCTCTCTGCGGGAACTCCGTGCTATCTCTTAGGCTCTGAAATGCTGTGGAATGGCCTGTGGAGTGCAGAAGCCTGCCACAGAAAGTGCGGAAGAGTGTACCGCAAATCCGTGTTTGTGCAATTTGCAGGGGTAAGCTGCACAAATATGTGCTGTCGCGGCACACGTTCTCCTCGCCAGCCTCAGCGCAAAAGCTTTCCGCTTGCATTAGAGCAAGAACGGCAGACGGCGGGGAGTCCGGAGCTCGGAGAAGGGAACGGCAAGAGGCGAGCCTCCTCGGGCAGAAGCCGCTTTCCGGAGCTCTTGGCAAGCGGCAACAAAGCATGTGTGAGCGGGAAGGTGGCCGGTCGGTGTGCAAGGCACTGGAAAGCGCGAGCGCTGCAGGCAGGCCGAGAAGGAAGGCTGCTTAGCAGGCAGCTGGCGCGCAAAGCTTTCGGAGTGCAAGAGGAACGGAGCTGCCGCTCGCCCGCAGGCTGAATTGACGTTAGCTGTGGTCTGGAAGGTGTTCAGCCACGGCTTCCTTGTGCTGCTTGCCTGTTGCTGTTGCTGCTCTCTGCGGGAACTCCGTGCTATCTCTTAGGCTCTGAAATGCTGTGGAATGCCCTGTGGAGTGCAGAAGCTGCCACAGAAAGTGCGGGGGAGGAGGGGGAGAGAGTGTACCGCAAATCCGTGTTTGTGCAATTTGCAGGGGGGTAAGCTGCACAAATATGTGCTGTCGCGGCACACGTTCTCCTCGCCAGCCTCAGCGCAAAAGCTTTCCGCTTGCATTAAGAGCAAGAACGGCAGACGGCGGGAGTCCGGAGCTCGGAGAAGGGAACGGCAAGAGGCGAGCCTCCTCGGGCAGAAGCCGCTTTCCGGAGCTCTTGGCAAGCGGCCAACAAAGCATGTGTGAGCGGGAAGGTGCCGGTCGGTGTGCAAGGCACTGGAAAGCGCGAGCGCTGCAGGCAGGCCGAGAAGGAAGGCGCTTAGCAGGCAGCTGGCGCGCAAAGCTTTCGGAGTGCAAGAGGAACGGAGCTGCCGCTCGCCCGCAGGCTGAATTGACGTTAGCTGTGGTCTGGAAGGTGTTCAGCCACGGCTTCCTTGTGCTGCTTGCCTGTTGCTGTTGCTGCTCTCTGCGGGAACTCCGTGCTATCTCTAGGCTCTGAAATTGCTGTGAATGCCCTGTGGAGTGCAGAAGCCTGCCACAGAAAGTGCGGAAGAGAGTGTACCGCAAATCCGTGTTTGTGCAATTTGCAGGGGTAAGCTGCACAAATATGTGCTGTCGCGGCACACGTTCTCCTCGCCAGCCTCAGCGCAAAAGCTTTCCGCTTGCATTAAGAGCAAGAACGGCAGACGGCGGGGAGTCCGGAGCTCGGAGAAGGGAACGGCAAGAGGCGAGCCTCCTCGGGCAGAAGCCGCTTTCCGGAGCTCTTGGCAAGCGGCCAACAAAGCATGTGTGAGCGGGAAGGTGCCGGTCGGTGTGCAAGGCACTGGAAAGCGCGAGCGCTGCAGGCAGGCCGAGAAGGAAGGCGCTTAAGCAGGCAGCTGGCGCGCAAAGCTTTCGGAGTGCAAGAGGAACGGAGCTGCCGCTCGCCCGCAGGCTGAATTGACGTTAGCTGTGGTCTGGAAGGTGTTCAGCCACGGCTTCCTTGTGCTGCTTGCCTGTTGCTGTTGCTGCTCTCTGCGGGAACTCCGTGCTATCTCTTAGGCTCTGAAATGCTGTGGAATGCCCTGTGGAGTGCAGAAGCCTGCCACAGAAAGTGCGGAAGAGTGTACCGCAAATCCGTGTTTGTGCAATTTGCAGGGGTAAGCTGCACAAATATGTGCTGTCGCGGCACACGTTCTCCTCGCCAGCCTCAGCGCAAAAGCTTTCCGCTTGCATTAAGAGCAAGAACGGCAGACGGCGGGAGTCCGGAGCTCGGAGAAGGGAACGGCAAGAGGCGAGCCTCCTCGGGCAGAAGCCGCTTTCCGGAGCTCTTGGCAAGCGGCCAACAAAGCATGTGTGAGCGGGAAGGTTGCCGGTCGGTGTGCAAGGCACTGGAAAGCGCGAGCGCTGCAGGCAGGCCGAGAAGGAAGGCGCTTAGCAGGCAGCTGGCGCGCAAAGCTTTCGGAGTGCAAGAGGAACGGAGCTGCCGCTCGCCCGCAGGCTGAATTGACGTTAGCTGTGGTCTGGAAGGTGTTCAGCCACGGCTTCCTTGTGCTGCTTGCCTGTTGCTGTTGCTGCTCTCTGCGGGAACTCCGTGCTATCTCTTAGGCTCTGAAATGCTGTGAATGCCCTGTGGAGTGCAGAAGCCTGCACAGAAAGTGCGGAAGAGTGTACCGCAAATCCGTGTTTGTGCAATTTGCAGGGGTAAGCTGCACAAATATGTGCTGTCGCGGCACACGTTCTCCTCGCCAGCCTCAGCGCAAAAGCTTTCCGCTTGCATTAAGAGCAAGAACGGCAGACGGCGGGAGTCCGGAGCTCGGAGAAGGGAACGGCAAGAGGCGAGCCTCCTCGGGCAGAAGCCGCTTTCCGGAGCTCTTGGCAAGCGGCCAACAAAGCATGTGTGAGCGGGAAGGTGCCGGTCGGTGTGCAAGGCACTGGAAAGCGCGAGCGCTGGCAGGCAGGCCGAGAAGGAAGGCGCTTAGCAGGCAGCTGGCGCGCAAAGCTTTCGGAGTGCAAGAGGAACGGAGCTGCCGCTCGCCCGCAGGCTGAATTGACGTTAGCTGTGGTCTGGAAGGTGTTCAGCCACGGCTTCCTTGTGCTGCTTGCCTGTTGCTGTTGCTGCTCTCTGCGGGAACTCCGTGCTATCTCTTAGGCTCTGAAATGCTGTGGAATGCCTGTGGAGTGCAGAAGCCTGCCACAGAAAGTGCGGAAGAGTGTACCGCAAATCCGTGTTTGTGCAATTTGCAGGGGTAAGCTGCACAAATATGTGCTGTCGCGGCACACGTTCTCCTCGCCAGCCTCAGCGCAAAAGCTTTCCGCTTGCATTAAGAGCAAGAACGGCAGACGGCGGGAGTCCGGAGCTCGGAGAAGGGAACGGCAAGAGGCGAGCCTCCTCGGGCAGAAGCCGCTTTCCGGAGCTCTTGGCAAGCGGCCAACAAAGCATGTGTGAGCGGGAAGGTGCCGGTCGGTGTGCAAGGCACTGGAAAGCGCGAGCGCTGCAGGCAGGCCGAGAAGGAAGGCGCTTAGCAGGCAGCTGGCGCGCAAAGCTTTCGGAGTGCAAGAGGAACGGAGCTGCCGCTCGCCCGCAGGCTGAATTGACGTTAGCTGTGGTCTGGAAGGTGTTCAGCCACGGCTTCCTTGTGCTGCTTGCCTGTTGCTGTTGCTGCTCTCTGCGGGAACTCCGTGCTATCTCTTAGGCTCTGAAATGCTGTGAATGCCCTGTGGAGTGCAGAAGCCTGCCACAGAAAGTGCGGAAGAGTGTACCGCAAATCCGTGTTTGTGCAATTTGCAGGGGTAAGCTGCACAAATATGTGCTGTCGCGGCACACGTTCTCCTCGCCAGCCTCAGCGCAAAAGCTTTCCGCTTGCATTAAGAGCAAGAACGGCAGACGGCGGGAGTCCGGAGCTCGGAGAAGGGAACGGCAAGAGGCGAGCCTCCTCGGGCAGAAGCCGCTTTCCGGAGCTCTTGGCAAGCGGCCAACAAAGCATGTGTGAGCGGGAAGGTGCCGGTCGGTGTGCAAGGCACTGGAAAGCGCGAGCGCTGCAGGCAGGCCGAGAAGGAAGGCTGCTTAGCAGGCAGCTGGCGCGCAAAGCTTTCGGAGTGCAAGAGGAACGGAGCTGCCGCTCGCCGCAGGCTGAATTGACGTTAGCTGTGGTCTGGAAGGTGTTCAGCCACGGCTTCCTTGTGCTGCTTGCCTGTTGCTGTTGCTGCTCTGCGGGAACTCCGTGCTATCTCTTAGGCTCTGAAATGCTGTGGAATGCCCTGTGGAGTGCAGAAGCCTGCCACAGAAAGTGCGGAAGAGTGTACCGCAAATCCGTGTTTGTGCAATTTGCAGGGGTAAGCTGCACAAATATGTGCTGTCGCGGCACACGTTCTCCTCGCCAGCCTCAGCGCAAAAGCTTTCCGCTTGCATTAAGAGCAAGAACGGCAGACGGCGGGAGTCCGGAGCTCGGAGAAGGGAACGGCAAGAGGCGAGCCTCCTCGGGCAGAAGCCGCTTTCCGGAGCTCTTGGCAAGCGGCCAACAAAGCATGTGTGAGCGGGAAGGTGCCGGTCGGTGTGCAAGGCACTGGAAAGCGCGAGCGCTGCAGGCAGGCCGAGAAGGAAGGCGCTTAGCAGGCAGCTGGCGCGCAAAGCTTTCGGAGTGCAAGAGGAACGGAGCTGCCGCTCGCCCGCAGGCTGAATTGACGTTAGCTGTGGTCTGGAAGGTGTTCAGCCACGGCTTCCTTGTGCTGCTTGCCTGTTGCTGTTGCTGCTCTCTGCGGGAACTCCGTGCTATCTCTTAGGCTCTGAAATGCTGTGGAATGCCCTGTGGAGTGCAGAAGCCTGCCACAGAAAGTGCGGAAGAGTGTACCGCAAATCCGTGTTTGTGCAATTTGCAGGGGTAAGCTGCACAAATATGTGCTGTCGCGGCACACGTTCTCCTCGCCAGCCTCAGCGCAAAAGCTTTCCGCTTGCATTAAGAGCAAGAACGGCAGACGGCGGGAGTCCGGAGCTCGGAGAAGGGAACGGCAAGAGGCGAGCCTCCTCGGGCAGAAGCCGCTTTCCGGAGCTCTTGGCAAGCGGCCAACAAAGCATGTGTGAGCGGGAAGGTGCCGGTCGGTGTGCAAGGCACTGGAAAGCGCGAGCGCTGCAGGCAGGCCGAGAAGGAAGGCGCTTAGCAGGCAGCTGGCGCGCAAAGCTTTCGGAGTGCAAGAGGAACGGAGCTGCCGCTCGCCCGCAGGCTGAATTGACGTTAGCTGTGGTCTGGAAGGTGTTCAGCCACGGCTTCCTTGTGCTGCTTGCCTGTTGCTGTTGCTGCTCTCTGCGGGAACTCCGTGCTATCTCTTAGGCTCTGAAATGCTGTGGAATGCCCTGTGGAGTGCAGAAGCCTGCCACAGAAAGTGCGGAAGAGTGTACCGCAAATCCGTGTTTGTGCAATTTGCAGGGGTAAGCTGCACAAATATGTGCTGTCGCGGCACACGTTCTCCTCGCCAGCCTCAGCGCAAAAGCTTTCCGCTTGCATTAAGAGCAAGAACGGCAGACGGCGGGAGTCCGGAGCTCGGAGAAGGGAACGGCAAGAGGCGAGCCTCCTCGGGCAGAAGCCGCTTTCCGGAGCTCTTGGCAAGCGGCCAACAAAGCATGTGTGAGCGGGAAGGTGCCGGTCGGTGTGCAAGGCACTGGAAAGCGCGAGCGCTGCAGGCAGGCCGAGAAGGAAGGCGCTTAGCAGGCAGCTGGCGCGCAAAGCTTTCGGAGTGCAAGAGGAACGGAGCTGCCGCTCGCCCGCAGGCTGAATTGACGTTAGCTGTGGTCTGGAAGGTGTTCAGCCACGGCTTCCTTGTGCTGCTTGCCTGTTGCTGTTGCTGCTCTCTGCGGGAACTCCGTGCTATCTCTTAGGCTCTGAAATGCTGTGGAATGCCCTGTGGAGTGCAGAAGCCTGCCACAGAAAGTGCGGAAGAGTGTACCGCAAATCCGTGTTTGTGCAATTTGCAGGGGTAAGCTGCACAAATATGTGCTGTCGCGGCACACGTTCTCCTCGCCAGCCTCAGCGCAAAAGCTTTCCGCTTGCATTAAGAGCAAGAACGGCAGACGGCGGGAGTCCGGAGCTCGGAGAAGGGAACGGCAAGAGGCGAGCCTCCTCGGGCAGAAGCCGCTTTCCGGAGCTCTTGGCAAGCGGCCAACAAAGCATGTGTGAGCGGGAAGGTGCCGGTCGGTGTGCAAGGCACTGGAAAGCGCGAGCGCTGCAGGCAGGCCGAGAAGGAAGGCGCTTAGCAGGCAGCTGGCGCGCAAAGCTTTCGGAGTGCAAGAGGAACGGAGCTGCCGCTCGCCCGCAGGCTGAATTGACGTTAGCTGTGGTCTGGAAGGTGTTCAGCCACGGCTTCCTTGTGCTGCTTGCCTGTTGCTGTTGCTGCTCTCTGCGGGAACTCCGTGCTATCTCTTAGGCTCTGAAATGCTGTGGAATGCCCTGTGGAGTGCAGAAGCCTGCCACAGAAAGTGCGGAAGAGTGTACCGCAAATCCGTGTTTGTGCAATTTGCAGGGGTAAGCTGCACAAATATGTGCTGTCGCGGCACACGTTCTCCTCGCCAGCCTCAGCGCAAAAGCTTTCCGCTTGCATTAAGAGCAAGAACGGCAGACGGCGGGAGTCCGGAGCTCGGAGAAGGGAACGGCAAGAGGCGAGCCTCCTCGGGCAGAAGCCGCTTTCCGGAGCTCTTGGCAAGCGGCCAACAAAGCATGTGTGAGCGGGAAGGTGCCGGTCGGTGTGCAAGGCACTGGAAAGCGCGAGCGCTGCAGGCAGGCCGAGAAGGAAGGCGCTTAGCAGGCAGCTGGCGCGCAAAGCTTTCGGAGTGCAAGAGGAACGGAGCTGCCGCTCGCCCGCAGGCTGAATTGACGTTAGCTGTGGTCTGGAAGGTGTTCAGCCACGGCTTCCTTGTGCTGCTTGCCTGTTGCTGTTGCTGCTCTCTGCGGGAACTCCGTGCTATCTCTTAGGCTCTGAAATGCTGTGGAATGCCCTGTGGAGTGCAGAAGCCTGCCACAGAAAGTGCGGAAGAGTGTACCGCAAATCCGTGTTTGTGCAATTTGCAGGGGTAAGCTGCACAAATATGTGCTGTCGCGGCACACGTTCTCCTCGCCAGCCTCAGCGCAAAAGCTTTCCGCTTGCATTAAGAGCAAGAACGGCAGACGGCGGGAGTCCGGAGCTCGGAGAAGGGAACGGCAAGAGGCGAGCCTCCTCGGGCAGAAGCCGCTTTCCGGAGCTCTTGGCAAGCGGCCAACAAAGCATGTGTGAGCGGGAAGGTGCCGGTCGGTGTGCAAGGCACTGGAAAGCGCGAGCGCTGCAGGCAGGCCGAGAAGGAAGGTGCTTAGCAGGCAGCTGGCGCGCAAAGCTTTCGGAGTGCAAGAGGAACGGAGCTGCCGCTCGCCCGCAGGCTGAATTGACGTTAGCTGTGGTCTGGAAGGTGTTCAGCCACGGCTTCCTTGTGCTGCTTGCCTGTTGCTGTTGCTGCTCTCTGCGGGAACTCCGTGCTATCTCTTAGGCTCTGAAATGCTGTGGAATGCCCTGTGGAGTGCAGAAGCCTGCCACAGAAAGTGCGGAAGAGTGTACCGCAAATCCGTGTTTGTGCAATTTGCAGGGGTAAGCTGCACAAATATGTGCTGTCGCGGCACACGTTCTCCTCGCCAGCCTCAGCGCAAAAGCTTTCCGCTTGCATTAAGAGCAAGAACGGCAGACGGCGGGAGTCCGGAGCTCGGAGAAGGGAACGGCAAGAGGCGAGCCTCCTCGGGCAGAAGCCGCTTTCCGGAGCTCTTGGCAAGCGGCCAACAAAGCATGTGTGAGCGGGAAGGTGCCGGTCGGTGTGCAAGGCACTGGAAAGCGCGAGCGCTGCAGGCAGGCCGAGAAGGAAGGCGCTTAGCAGGCAGCTGGCGCGCAAAGCTTTCGGAGTGCAAGAGGAACGGAGCTGCCGCTCGCCCGCAGGCTGAATTGACGTTAGCTGTGGTCTGGAAGGTGTTCAGCCACGGCTTCCTTGTGCTGCTTGCCTGTTGCTGTTGCTGCTCTCTGCGGGAACTCCGTGCTATCTCTTAGGCTCTGAAATGCTGTGGAATGCCCTGTGGAGTGCAGAAGCCTGCCACAGAAAGTGCGGAAGAGTGTACCGCAAATCCGTGTTTGTGCAATTTGCAGGGGTAAGCTGCACAAATATGTGCTGTCGCGGCACACGTTCTCCTCGCCAGCCTCAGCGCAAAAGCTTTCCGCTTGCATTAAGAGCAAGAACGGCAGACGGCGGGAGTCCGGAGCTCGGAGAAGGGAACGGCAAGAGGCGAGCCTCCTCGGGCAGAAGCCGCTTTCCGGAGCTCTTGGCAAGCGGCCAACAAAGCATGTGTGAGCGGGAAGGTGCCGGTCGGTGTGCAAGGCACTGGAAAGCGCGAGCGCTGCAGGCAGGCCGAGAAGGAAGGTGCTTAGCAGGCAGCTGGCGCGCAAAGCTTTCGGAGTGCAAGAGGAACGGAGCTGCCGCTCGCCCGCAGGCTGAATTGACGTTAGCTGTGGTCTGGAAGGTGTTCAGCCACGGCTTCCTTGTGCTGCTTGCCTGTTGCTGTTGCTGCTCTCTGCGGGAACTCCGTGCTATCTCTTAGGCTCTGAAATGCTGTGGAATGCCCTGTGGAGTGCAGAAGCCTGCCACAGAAAGTGCGGAAGAGTGTACCGCAAATCCGTGTTTGTGCAATTTGCAGGGGTAAGCTGCACAAATATGTGCTGTCGCGGCACACGTTCTCCTCGCCAGCCTCAGCGCAAAAGCTTTCCGCTTGCATTAAGAGCAAGAACGGCAGACGGCGGGAGTCCGGAGCTCGGAGAAGGGAACGGCAAGAGGCGAGCCTCCTCGGGCAGAAGCCGCTTTCCGGAGCTCTTGGCAAGCGGCCAACAAAGCATGTGTGAGCGGGAAGGTGCCGGTCGGTGTGCAAGGCACTGGAAAGCGCGAGCGCTGCAGGCAGGCCGAGAAGGAAGGTGCTTAGCAGGCAGCTGGCGCGCAAAGCTTTCGGAGTGCAAGAGGAACGGAGCTGCCGCTCGCCCGCAGGCTGAATTGACGTTAGCTGTGGTCTGGAAGGTGTTCAGCCACGGCTTCCTTGTGCTGCTTGCCTGTTGCTGTTGCTGCTCTCTGCGGGAACTCCGTGCTATCTCTTAGGCTCTGAAATGCTGTGGAATGCCCTGTGGAGTGCAGAAGCCTGCCACAGAAAGTGCGGAAGAGTGTACCGCAAATCCGTGTTTGTGCAATTTGCAGGGGTAAGCTGCACAAATATGTGCTGTCGCGGCACACGTTCTCCTCGCCAGCCTCAGCGCAAAAGCTTTCCGCTTGCATTAAGAGCAAGAACGGCAGACGGCGGGAGTCCGGAGCTCGGAGAAGGGAACGGCAAGAGGCGAGCCTCCTCGGGCAGAAGCCGCTTTCCGGAGCTCTTGGCAAGCGGCCAACAAAGCATGTGTGAGCGGGAAGGTGCCGGTCGGTGTGCAAGGCACTGGAAAGCGCGAGCGCTGCAGGCAGGCCGAGAAGGAAGGCGCTTAGCAGGCAGCTGGCGCGCAAAGCTTTCGGAGTGCAAGAGGAACGGAGCTGCCGCTCGCCCGCAGGCTGAATTGACGTTAGCTGTGGTCTGGAAGGTGTTCAGCCACGGCTTCCTTGTGCTGCTTGCCTGTTGCTGTTGCTGCTCTCTGCGGGAACTCCGTGCTATCTCTTAGGCTCTGAAATGCTGTGGAATGCCCTGTGGAGTGCAGAAGCCTGCCACAGAAAGTGCGGAAGAGTGTACCGCAAATCCGTGTTTGTGCAATTTGCAGGGGTAAGCTGCACAAATATGTGCTGTCGCGGCACACGTTCTCCTCGCCAGCCTCAGCGCAAAAGCTTTCCGCTTGCATTAAGAGCAAGAACGGCAGACGGCGGGAGTCCGGAGCTCGGAGAAGGGAACGGCAAGAGGCGAGCCTCCTCGGGCAGAAGCCGCTTTCCGGAGCTCTTGGCAAGCGGCCAACAAAGCATGTGTGAGCGGGAAGGTGCCGGTCGGTGTGCAAGGCACTGGAAAGCGCGAGCGCTGCAGGCAGGCCGAGAAGGAAGGTGCTTAGCAGGCAGCTGGCGCGCAAAGCTTTCGGAGTGCAAGAGGAACGGAGCTGCCGCTCGCCCGCAGGCTGAATTGACGTTAGCTGTGGTCTGGAAGGTGTTCAGCCACGGCTTCCTTGTGCTGCTTGCCTGTTGCTGTTGCTGCTCTCTGCGGGAACTCCGTGCTATCTCTTAGGCTCTGAAATGCTGTGGAATGCCCTGTGGAGTGCAGAAGCCTGCCACAGAAAGTGCGGAAGAGTGTACCGCAAATCCGTGTTTGTGCAATTTGCAGGGGTAAGCTGCACAAATATGTGCTGTCGCGGCACACGTTCTCCTCGCCAGCCTCAGCGCAAAAGCTTTCCGCTTGCATTAAGAGCAAGAACGGCAGACGGCGGGAGTCCGGAGCTCGGAGAAGGGAACGGCAAGAGGCGAGCCTCCTCGGGCAGAAGCCGCTTTCCGGAGCTCTTGGCAAGCGGCCAACAAAGCATGTGTGAGCGGGAAGGTGCCGGTCGGTGTGCAAGGCACTGGAAAGCGCGAGCGCTGCAGGCAGGCCGAGAAGGAAGGCGCTTAGCAGGCAGCTGGCGCGCAAAGCTTTCGGAGTGCAAGAGGAACGGAGCTGCCGCTCGCCCGCAGGCTGAATTGACGTTAGCTGTGGTCTGGAAGGTGTTCAGCCACGGCTTCCTTGTGCTGCTTGCCTGTTGCTGTTGCTGCTCTCTGCGGGAACTCCGTGCTATCTCTTAGGCTCTGAAATGCTGTGGAATGCCCTGTGGAGTGCAGAAGCCTGCCACAGAAAGTGCGGAAGAGTGTACCGCAAATCCGTGTTTGTGCAATTTGCAGGGGTAAGCTGCACAAATATGTGCTGTCGCGGCACACGTTCTCCTCGCCAGCCTCAGCGCAAAAGCTTTCCGCTTGCATTAAGAGCAAGAACGGCAGACGGCGGGAGTCCGGAGCTCGGAGAAGGGAACGGCAAGAGGCGAGCCTCCTCGGGCAGAAGCCGCTTTCCGGAGCTCTTGGCAAGCGGCCAACAAAGCATGTGTGAGCGGGAAGGTGCCGGTCGGTGTGCAAGGCACTGGAAAGCGCGAGCGCTGCAGGCAGGCCGAGAAGGAAGGCGCTTAGCAGGCAGCTGGCGCGCAAAGCTTTCGGAGTGCAAGAGGAACGGAGCTGCCGCTCGCCCGCAGGCTGAATTGACGTTAGCTGTGGTCTGGAAGGTGTTCAGCCACGGCTTCCTTGTGCTGCTTGCCTGTTGCTGTTGCTGCTCTCTGCGGGAACTCCGTGCTATCTCTTAGGCTCTGAAATGCTGTGGAATGCCCTGTGGAGTGCAGAAGCCTGCCACAGAAAGTGCGGAAGAGTGTACCGCAAATCCGTGTTTGTGCAATTTGCAGGGGTAAGCTGCACAAATATGTGCTGTCGCGGCACACGTTCTCCTCGCCAGCCTCAGCGCAAAAGCTTTCCGCTTGCATTAAGAGCAAGAACGGCAGACGGCGGGAGTCCGGAGCTCGGAGAAGGGAACGGCAAGAGGCGAGCCTCCTCGGGCAGAAGCCGCTTTCCGGAGCTCTTGGCAAGCGGCCAACAAAGCATGTGTGAGCGGGAAGGTGCCGGTCGGTGTGCAAGGCACTGGAAAGCGCGAGCGCTGCAGGCAGGCCGAGAAGGAAGGCGCTTAGCAGGCAGCTGGCGCGCAAAGCTTTCGGAGTGCAAGAGGAACGGAGCTGCCGCTCGCCCGCAGGCTGAATTGACGTTAGCTGTGGTCTGGAAGGTGTTCAGCCACGGCTTCCTTGTGCTGCTTGCCTGTTGCTGTTGCTGCTCTCTGCGGGAACTCCGTGCTATCTCTTAGGCTCTGAAATGCTGTGGAATGCCCTGTGGAGTGCAGAAGCCTGCCACAGAAAGTGCGGAAGAGTGTACCGCAAATCCGTGTTTGTGCAATTTGCAGGGGTAAGCTGCACAAATATGTGCTGTCGCGGCACACGTTCTCCTCGCCAGCCTCAGCGCAAAAGCTTTCCGCTTGCATTAAGAGCAAGAACGGCAGACGGCGGGAGTCCGGAGCTCGGAGAAGGGAACGGCAAGAGGCGAGCCTCCTCGGGCAGAAGCCGCTTTCCGGAGCTCTTGGCAAGCGGCCAACAAAGCATGTGTGAGCGGGAAGGTGCCGGTCGGTGTGCAAGGCACTGGAAAGCGCGAGCGCTGCAGGCAGGCCGAGAAGGAAGGCGCTTAGCAGGCAGCTGGCGCGCAAAGCTTTCGGAGTGCAAGAGGAACGGAGCTGCCGCTCGCCCGCAGGCTGAATTGACGTTAGCTGTGGTCTGGAAGGTGTTCAGCCACGGCTTCCTTGTGCTGCTTGCCTGTTGCTGTTGCTGCTCTCTGCGGGAACTCCGTGCTATCTCTTAGGCTCTGAAATGCTGTGGAATGCCCTGTGGAGTGCAGAAGCCTGCCACAGAAAGTGCGGAAGAGTGTACCGCAAATCCGTGTTTGTGCAATTTGCAGGGGTAAGCTGCACAAATATGTGCTGTCGCGGCACACGTTCTCCTCGCCAGCCTCAGCGCAAAAGCTTTCCGCTTGCATTAAGAGCAAGAACGGCAGACGGCGGGAGTCCGGAGCTCGGAGAAGGGAACGGCAAGAGGCGAGCCTCCTCGGGCAGAAGCCGCTTTCCGGAGCTCTTGGCAAGCGGCCAACAAAGCATGTGTGAGCGGGAAGGTGCCGGTCGGTGTGCAAGGCACTGGAAAGCGCGAGCGCTGCAGGCAGGCCGAGAAGGAAGGCGCTTAGCAGGCAGCTGGCGCGCAAAGCTTTCGGAGTGCAAGAGGAACGGAGCTGCCGCTCGCCCGCAGGCTGAATTGACGTTAGCTGTGGTCTGGAAGGTGTTCAGCCACGGCTTCCTTGTGCTGCTTGCCTGTTGCTGTTGCTGCTCTCTGCGGGAACTCCGTGCTATCTCTTAGGCTCTGAAATGCTGTGGAATGCCCTGTGGAGTGCAGAAGCCTGCCACAGAAAGTGCGGAAGAGTGTACCGCAAATCCGTGTTTGTGCAATTTGCAGGGGTAAGCTGCACAAATATGTGCTGTCGCGGCACACGTTCTCCTCGCCAGCCTCAGCGCAAAAGCTTTCCGCTTGCATTAAGAGCAAGAACGGCAGACGGCGGGAGTCCGGAGCTCGGAGAAGGGAACGGCAAGAGGCGAGCCTCCTCGGGCAGAAGCCGCTTTCCGGAGCTCTTGGCAAGCGGCCAACAAAGCATGTGTGAGCGGGAAGGTGCCGGTCGGTGTGCAAGGCACTGGAAAGCGCGAGCGCTGCAGGCAGGCCGAGAAGGAAGGTGCTTAGCAGGCAGCTGGCGCGCAAAGCTTTCGGAGTGCAAGAGGAACGGAGCTGCCGCTCGCCCGCAGGCTGAATTGACGTTAGCTGTGGTCTGGAAGGTGTTCAGCCACGGCTTCCTTGTGCTGCTTGCCTGTTGCTGTTGCTGCTCTCTGCGGGAACTCCGTGCTATCTCTTAGGCTCTGAAATGCTGTGGAATGCCCTGTGGAGTGCAGAAGCCTGCCACAGAAAGTGCGGAAGAGTGTACCGCAAATCCGTGTTTGTGCAATTTGCAGGGGTAAGCTGCACAAATATGTGCTGTCGCGGCACACGTTCTCCTCGCCAGCCTCAGCGCAAAAGCTTTCCGCTTGCATTAAGAGCAAGAACGGCAGACGGCGGGAGTCCGGAGCTCGGAGAAGGGAACGGCAAGAGGCGAGCCTCCTCGGGCAGAAGCCGCTTTCCGGAGCTCTTGGCAAGCGGCCAACAAAGCATGTGTGAGCGGGAAGGTGCCGGTCGGTGTGCAAGGCACTGGAAAGCGCGAGCGCTGCAGGCAGGCCGAGAAGGAAGGCGCTTAGCAGGCAGCTGGCGCGCAAAGCTTTCGGAGTGCAAGAGGAACGGAGCTGCCGCTCGCCCGCAGGCTGAATTGACGTTAGCTGTGGTCTGGAAGGTGTTCAGCCACGGCTTCCTTGTGCTGCTTGCCTGTTGCTGTTGCTGCTCTCTGCGGGAACTCCGTGCTATCTCTTAGGCTCTGAAATGCTGTGGAATGCCCTGTGGAGTGCAGAAGCCTGCCACAGAAAGTGCGGAAGAGTGTACCGCAAATCCGTGTTTGTGCAATTTGCAGGGGTAAGCTGCACAAATATGTGCTGTCGCGGCACACGTTCTCCTCGCCAGCCTCAGCGCAAAAGCTTTCCGCTTGCATTAAGAGCAAGAACGGCAGACGGCGGGAGTCCGGAGCTCGGAGAAGGGAACGGCAAGAGGCGAGCCTCCTCGGGCAGAAGCCGCTTTCCGGAGCTCTTGGCAAGCGGCCAACAAAGCATGTGTGAGCGGGAAGGTGCCGGTCGGTGTGCAAGGCACTGGAAAGCGCGAGCGCTGCAGGCAGGCCGAGAAGGAAGGTGCTTAGCAGGCAGCTGGCGCGCAAAGCTTTCGGAGTGCAAGAGGAACGGAGCTGCCGCTCGCCCGCAGGCTGAATTGACGTTAGCTGTGGTCTGGAAGGTGTTCAGCCACGGCTTCCTTGTGCTGCTTGCCTGTTGCTGTTGCTGCTCTCTGCGGGAACTCCGTGCTATCTCTTAGGCTCTGAAATGCTGTGGAATGCCCTGTGGAGTGCAGAAGCCTGCCACAGAAAGTGCGGAAGAGTGTACCGCAAATCCGTGTTTGTGCAATTTGCAGGGGTAAGCTGCACAAATATGTGCTGTCGCGGCACACGTTCTCCTCGCCAGCCTCAGCGCAAAAGCTTTCCGCTTGCATTAAGAGCAAGAACGGCAGACGGCGGGAGTCCGGAGCTCGGAGAAGGGAACGGCAAGAGGCGAGCCTCCTCGGGCAGAAGCCGCTTTCCGGAGCTCTTGGCAAGCGGCCAACAAAGCATGTGTGAGCGGGAAGGTGCCGGTCGGTGTGCAAGGCACTGGAAAGCGCGAGCGCTGCAGGCAGGCCGAGAAGGAAGGCGCTTAGCAGGCAGCTGGCGCGCAAAGCTTTCGGAGTGCAAGAGGAACGGAGCTGCCGCTCGCCCGCAGGCTGAATTGACGTTAGCTGTGGTCTGGAAGGTGTTCAGCCACGGCTTCCTTGTGCTGCTTGCCTGTTGCTGTTGCTGCTCTCTGCGGGAACTCCGTGCTATCTCTTAGGCTCTGAAATGCTGTGGAATGCCCTGTGGAGTGCAGAAGCCTGCCACAGAAAGTGCGGAAGAGTGTACCGCAAATCCGTGTTTGTGCAATTTGCAGGGGTAAGCTGCACAAATATGTGCTGTCGCGGCACACGTTCTCCTCGCCAGCCTCAGCGCAAAAGCTTTCCGCTTGCATTAAGAGCAAGAACGGCAGACGGCGGGAGTCCGGAGCTCGGAGAAGGGAACGGCAAGAGGCGAGCCTCCTCGGGCAGAAGCCGCTTTCCGGAGCTCTTGGCAAGCGGCCAACAAAGCATGTGTGAGCGGGAAGGTGCCGGTCGGTGTGCAAGGCACTGGAAAGCGCGAGCGCTGCAGGCAGGCCGAGAAGGAAGGTGCTTAGCAGGCAGCTGGCGCGCAAAGCTTTCGGAGTGCAAGAGGAACGGAGCTGCCGCTCGCCCGCAGGCTGAATTGACGTTAGCTGTGGTCTGGAAGGTGTTCAGCCACGGCTTCCTTGTGCTGCTTGCCTGTTGCTGTTGCTGCTCTCTGCGGGAACTCCGTGCTATCTCTTAGGCTCTGAAATGCTGTGGAATGCCCTGTGGAGTGCAGAAGCCTGCCACAGAAAGTGCGGAAGAGTGTACCGCAAATCCGTGTTTGTGCAATTTGCAGGGGTAAGCTGCACAAATATGTGCTGTCGCGGCACACGTTCTCCTCGCCAGCCTCAGCGCAAAAGCTTTCCGCTTGCATTAAGAGCAAGAACGGCAGACGGCGGGAGTCCGGAGCTCGGAGAAGGGAACGGCAAGAGGCGAGCCTCCTCGGGCAGAAGCCGCTTTCCGGAGCTCTTGGCAAGCGGCCAACAAAGCATGTGTGAGCGGGAAGGTGCCGGTCGGTGTGCAAGGCACTGGAAAGCGCGAGCGCTGCAGGCAGGCCGAGAAGGAAGGTGCTTAGCAGGCAGCTGGCGCGCAAAGCTTTCGGAGTGCAAGAGGAACGGAGCTGCCGCTCGCCCGCAGGCTGAATTGACGTTAGCTGTGGTCTGGAAGGTGTTCAGCCACGGCTTCCTTGTGCTGCTTGCCTGTTGCTGTTGCTGCTCTCTGCGGGAACTCCGTGCTATCTCTTAGGCTCTGAAATGCTGTGGAATGCCCTGTGGAGTGCAGAAGCCTGCCACAGAAAGTGCGGAAGAGTGTACCGCAAATCCGTGTTTGTGCAATTTGCAGGGGTAAGCTGCACAAATATGTGCTGTCGCGGCACACGTTCTCCTCGCCAGCCTCAGCGCAAAAGCTTTCCGCTTGCATTAAGAGCAAGAACGGCAGACGGCGGGAGTCCGGAGCTCGGAGAAGGGAACGGCAAGAGGCGAGCCTCCTCGGGCAGAAGCCGCTTTCCGGAGCTCTTGGCAAGCGGCCAACAAAGCATGTGTGAGCGGGAAGGTGCCGGTCGGTGTGCAAGGCACTGGAAAGCGCGAGCGCTGCAGGCAGGCCGAGAAGGAAGGCGCTTAGCAGGCAGCTGGCGCGCAAAGCTTTCGGAGTGCAAGAGGAACGGAGCTGCCGCTCGCCCGCAGGCTGAATTGACGTTAGCTGTGGTCTGGAAGGTGTTCAGCCACGGCTTCCTTGTGCTGCTTGCCTGTTGCTGTTGCTGCTCTCTGCGGGAACTCCGTGCTATCTCTTAGGCTCTGAAATGCTGTGGAATGCCCTGTGGAGTGCAGAAGCCTGCCACAGAAAGTGCGGAAGAGTGTACCGCAAATCCGTGTTTGTGCAATTTGCAGGGGTAAGCTGCACAAATATGTGCTGTCGCGGCACACGTTCTCCTCGCCAGCCTCAGCGCAAAAGCTTTCCGCTTGCATTAAGAGCAAGAACGGCAGACGGCGGGAGTCCGGAGCTCGGAGAAGGGAACGGCAAGAGGCGAGCCTCCTCGGGCAGAAGCCGCTTTCCGGAGCTCTTGGCAAGCGGCCAACAAAGCATGTGTGAGCGGGAAGGTGCCGGTCGGTGTGCAAGGCACTGGAAAGCGCGAGCGCTGCAGGCAGGCCGAGAAGGAAGGTGCTTAGCAGGCAGCTGGCGCGCAAAGCTTTCGGAGTGCAAGAGGAACGGAGCTGCCGCTCGCCCGCAGGCTGAATTGACGTTAGCTGTGGTCTGGAAGGTGTTCAGCCACGGCTTCCTTGTGCTGCTTGCCTGTTGCTGTTGCTGCTCTCTGCGGGAACTCCGTGCTATCTCTTAGGCTCTGAAATGCTGTGGAATGCCCTGTGGAGTGCAGAAGCCTGCCACAGAAAGTGCGGAAGAGTGTACCGCAAATCCGTGTTTGTGCAATTTGCAGGGGTAAGCTGCACAAATATGTGCTGTCGCGGCACACGTTCTCCTCGCCAGCCTCAGCGCAAAAGCTTTCCGCTTGCATTAAGAGCAAGAACGGCAGACGGCGGGAGTCCGGAGCTCGGAGAAGGGAACGGCAAGAGGCGAGCCTCCTCGGGCAGAAGCCGCTTTCCGGAGCTCTTGGCAAGCGGCCAACAAAGCATGTGTGAGCGGGAAGGTGCCGGTCGGTGTGCAAGGCACTGGAAAGCGCGAGCGCTGCAGGCAGGCCGAGAAGGAAGGCGCTTAGCAGGCAGCTGGCGCGCAAAGCTTTCGGAGTGCAAGAGGAACGGAGCTGCCGCTCGCCCGCAGGCTGAATTGACGTTAGCTGTGGTCTGGAAGGTGTTCAGCCACGGCTTCCTTGTGCTGCTTGCCTGTTGCTGTTGCTGCTCTCTGCGGGAACTCCGTGCTATCTCTTAGGCTCTGAAATGCTGTGGAATGCCCTGTGGAGTGCAGAAGCCTGCCACAGAAAGTGCGGAAGAGTGTACCGCAAATCCGTGTTTGTGCAATTTGCAGGGGTAAGCTGCACAAATATGTGCTGTCGCGGCACACGTTCTCCTCGCCAGCCTCAGCGCAAAAGCTTTCCGCTTGCATTAAGAGCAAGAACGGCAGACGGCGGGAGTCCGGAGCTCGGAGAAGGGAACGGCAAGAGGCGAGCCTCCTCGGGCAGAAGCCGCTTTCCGGAGCTCTTGGCAAGCGGCCAACAAAGCATGTGTGAGCGGGAAGGTGCCGGTCGGTGTGCAAGGCACTGGAAAGCGCGAGCGCTGCAGGCAGGCCGAGAAGGAAGGTGCTTAGCAGGCAGCTGGCGCGCAAAGCTTTCGGAGTGCAAGAGGAACGGAGCTGCCGCTCGCCCGCAGGCTGAATTGACGTTAGCTGTGGTCTGGAAGGTGTTCAGCCACGGCTTCCTTGTGCTGCTTGCCTGTTGCTGTTGCTGCTCTCTGCGGGAACTCCGTGCTATCTCTTAGGCTCTGAAATGCTGTGGAATGCCCTGTGGAGTGCAGAAGCCTGCCACAGAAAGTGCGGAAGAGTGTACCGCAAATCCGTGTTTGTGCAATTTGCAGGGGTAAGCTGCACAAATATGTGCTGTCGCGGCACACGTTCTCCTCGCCAGCCTCAGCGCAAAAGCTTTCCGCTTGCATTAAGAGCAAGAACGGCAGACGGCGGGAGTCCGGAGCTCGGAGAAGGGAACGGCAAGAGGCGAGCCTCCTCGGGCAGAAGCCGCTTTCCGGAGCTCTTGGCAAGCGGCCAACAAAGCATGTGTGAGCGGGAAGGTGCCGGTCGGTGTGCAAGGCACTGGAAAGCGCGAGCGCTGCAGGCAGGCCGAGAAGGAAGGTGCTTAGCAGGCAGCTGGCGCGCAAAGCTTTCGGAGTGCAAGAGGAACGGAGCTGCCGCTCGCCCGCAGGCTGAATTGACGTTAGCTGTGGTCTGGAAGGTGTTCAGCCACGGCTTCCTTGTGCTGCTTGCCTGTTGCTGTTGCTGCTCTCTGCGGGAACTCCGTGCTATCTCTTAGGCTCTGAAATGCTGTGGAATGCCCTGTGGAGTGCAGAAGCCTGCCACAGAAAGTGCGGAAGAGTGTACCGCAAATCCGTGTTTGTGCAATTTGCAGGGGTAAGCTGCACAAATATGTGCTGTCGCGGCACACGTTCTCCTCGCCAGCCTCAGCGCAAAAGCTTTCCGCTTGCATTAAGAGCAAGAACGGCAGACGGCGGGAGTCCGGAGCTCGGAGAAGGGAACGGCAAGAGGCGAGCCTCCTCGGGCAGAAGCCGCTTTCCGGAGCTCTTGGCAAGCGGCCAACAAAGCATGTGTGAGCGGGAAGGTGCCGGTCGGTGTGCAAGGCACTGGAAAGCGCGAGCGCTGCAGGCAGGCCGAGAAGGAAGGTGCTTAGCAGGCAGCTGGCGCGCAAAGCTTTCGGAGTGCAAGAGGAACGGAGCTGCCGCTCGCCCGCAGGCTGAATTGACGTTAGCTGTGGTCTGGAAGGTGTTCAGCCACGGCTTCCTTGTGCTGCTTGCCTGTTGCTGTTGCTGCTCTCTGCGGGAACTCCGTGCTATCTCTTAGGCTCTGAAATGCTGTGGAATGCCCTGTGGAGTGCAGAAGCCTGCCACAGAAAGTGCGGAAGAGTGTACCGCAAATCCGTGTTTGTGCAATTTGCAGGGGTAAGCTGCACAAATATGTGCTGTCGCGGCACACGTTCTCCTCGCCAGCCTCAGCGCAAAAGCTTTCCGCTTGCATTAAGAGCAAGAACGGCAGACGGCGGGAGTCCGGAGCTCGGAGAAGGGAACGGCAAGAGGCGAGCCTCCTCGGGCAGAAGCCGCTTTCCGGAGCTCTTGGCAAGCGGCCAACAAAGCATGTGTGAGCGGGAAGGTGCCGGTCGGTGTGCAAGGCACTGGAAAGCGCGAGCGCTGCAGGCAGGCCGAGAAGGAAGGTGCTTAGCAGGCAGCTGGCGCGCAAAGCTTTCGGAGTGCAAGAGGAACGGAGCTGCCGCTCGCCCGCAGGCTGAATTGACGTTAGCTGTGGTCTGGAAGGTGTTCAGCCACGGCTTCCTTGTGCTGCTTGCCTGTTGCTGTTTCCAACACAGTTCTAGGCACCGGGATGCAGAGAAATGGCTTGTGGTGCGCATAAGCCTGCCACACGGAAGGTGTAAGGAATTGCCAAGCTACACCTTTTCTGACCAT
The DNA here is from genome assembly GCF_030490865.1 of Poecile atricapillus. Lineage (NCBI taxonomy): Eukaryota > Metazoa > Chordata > Aves > Passeriformes > Paridae > Poecile > Poecile atricapillus. Next base: position 2,636,152 of record NC_081270.1, read on the forward strand.
GTGCCACAGCTGCGCGTCCCGTGTTCAAGCAACGAGAGTGTGCCCGGCTCTGTCTGACTGCGAAGAAGCAGATGTTGCTCTTGCAATACTCTACGCGGCTCACAGAAGCCGGGTGCTCTGGCGCTGGATCGGAGCCGGCTTTCGGCTTTGCCGCTTTTCCAGGCGTGTACTGCACACGGTCAGCGCATCTTCTGCACCCTTTTTCCTCAGCTCGAGCTGCAAAGACACTTCCTCTTATTCAGAGTGCGCAACACTTCCGTGCAGCTCTCGCATACGGAAGAAACCGGCAGAGAAGGCCTTTAGTTGCCTTGGTCTTTCTGCGGCCGAGACGTTCAACACAGCACGACAAGCTGGGCGACGACAAGGGCACGTGAAGCAAACGCTTTTTCCTGGCCCATTTTGCTGTGCCACGCTCTTCTGCGGCTCTTCGGCGCTTGCCCAACTCGAACGCGCCTGCTTGCCGCTTCGAGCTGGCAAAGGAGCACAGCCAGCCGACGGCACGTTTCAGGTCGTGCAAAGGAAGAGCTTGGCCGTTTGAACGTGCTGCAGCTGCGTGGTTGCGCAAGTTGCAGGGGCAAGCTCCTGACAAGCGTCTTGGCCCGGCACAGTTTCCCCTCTGCCAGACGCAGTGGAAATGCTTTCCGCTTGCATTCGCACCAAGAGACGCCGATTGCGGGGCTCCGGACCACCGAGAAGGTAACTGCATGAAGCAGGGAGTGGCGGGAGTGTCTTTCGGCAGAAGCGGCGCTCTGGAGCGCTTGGCAGCCGGCGCAACGCGCCATGTGTTCGAGAAGACGCCGTTCCGCGTCCGGGAGGGCGAAAGCGCGAGGCACTGGAAAGCGCGAGCGCTGCAGGCAGGCCGAGAAGGAAGGTGCTTAGCAGGCAGCTGGCGCGCAAAGCTTTCGGAGTGCAAGAGGAACGGAGCTGCCGCTCGCCCGCAGGCTGAATTGACGTTAGCTGTGGTCTGGAAGGTGTTCAGCCACGGCTTCCTTGTGCTGCTTGCCTGTTGCTGTTGCTGCTCTCTGCGGGAACTCCGTGCTATCTCTTAGGCTCTGAAATGCTGTGGAATGCCCTGTGGAGTGCAGAAGCCTGCCACAGAAAGTGCGGAAGAGTGTACCGCAAATCCGTGTTTGTGCAATTTGCAGGGGTAAGCTGCACAAATATGTGCTGTCGCGGCACACGTTCTCCTCGCCAGCCTCAGCGCAAAAGCTTTCCGCTTGCATTAAGAGCAAGAACGGCAGACGGCGGGAGTCCGGAGCTCGGAGAAGGGAACGGCAAGAGGCGAGCCTCCTCGGGCAGAAGCCGCTTTCCGGAGCTCTTGGCAAGCGGCCAACAAAGCATGTGTGAGCGGGAAGGTGCCGGTCGGTGTGCAAGGCACTGGAAAGCGCGAGCGCTGCAGGCAGGCCGAGAAGGAAGGTGCTTAGCAGGCAGCTGGCGCGCAAAGCTTTCGGAGTGCAAGAGGAACGGAGCTGCCGCTCGCCCGCAGGCTGAATTGACGTTAGCTGTGGTCTGGAAGGTGTTCAGCCACGGCTTCCTTGTGCTGCTTGCCTGTTGCTGTTGCTGCTCTCTGCGGGAACTCCGTGCTATCTCTTAGGCTCTGAAATGCTGTGGAATGCCCTGTGGAGTGCAGAAGCCTGCCACAGAAAGTGCGGAAGAGTGTACCGCAAATCCGTGTTTGTGCAATTTGCAGGGGTAAGCTGCACAAATATGTGCTGTCGCGGCACACGTTCTCCTCGCCAGCCTCAGCGCAAAAGCTTTCCGCTTGCATTAAGAGCAAGAACGGCAGACGGCGGGAGTCCGGAGCTCGGAGAAGGGAACGGCAAGAGGCGAGCCTCCTCGGGCAGAAGCCGCTTTCCGGAGCTCTTGGCAAGCGGCCAACAAAGCATGTGTGAGCGGGAAGGTGCCGGTCGGTGTGCAAGGCACTGGAAAGCGCGAGCGCTGCAGGCAGGCCGAGAAGGAAGGTGCTTAGCAGGCAGCTGGCGCGCAAAGCTTTCGGAGTGCAAGAGGAACGGAGCTGCCGCTCGCCCGCAGGCTGAATTGACGTTAGCTGTGGTCTGGAAGGTGTTCAGCCACGGCTTCCTTGTGCTGCTTGCCTGTTGCTGTTGCTGCTCTCTGCGGGAACTCCGTGCTATCTCTTAGGCTCTGAAATGCTGTGGAATGCCCTGTGGAGTGCAGAAGCCTGCCACAGAAAGTGCGGAAGAGTGTACCGCAAATCCGTGTTTGTGCAATTTGCAGGGGTAAGCTGCACAAATATGTGCTGTCGCGGCACACGTTCTCCTCGCCAGCCTCAGCGCAAAAGCTTTCCGCTTGCATTAAGAGCAAGAACGGCAGACGGCGGGAGTCCGGAGCTCGGAGAAGGGAACGGCAAGAGGCGAGCCTCCTCGGGCAGAAGCCGCTTTCCGGAGCTCTTGGCAAGCGGCCAACAAAGCATGTGTGAGCGGGAAGGTGCCGGTCGGTGTGCAAGGCACTGGAAAGCGCGAGCGCTGCAGGCAGGCCGAGAAGGAAGGCGCTTAGCAGGCAGCTGGCGCGCAAAGCTTTCGGAGTGCAAGAGGAACGGAGCTGCCGCTCGCCCGCAGGCTGAATTGACGTTAGCTGTGGTCTGGAAGGTGTTCAGCCACGGCTTCCTTGTGCTGCTTGCCTGTTGCTGTTGCTGCTCTCTGCGGGAACTCCGTGCTATCTCTTAGGCTCTGAAATGCTGTGGAATGCCCTGTGGAGTGCAGAAGCCTGCCACAGAAAGTGCGGAAGAGTGTACCGCAAATCCGTGTTTGTGCAATTTGCAGGGGTAAGCTGCACAAATATGTGCTGTCGCGGCACACGTTCTCCTCGCCAGCCTCAGCGCAAAAGCTTTCCGCTTGCATTAAGAGCAAGAACGGCAGACGGCGGGAGTCCGGAGCTCGGAGAAGGGAACGGCAAGAGGCGAGCCTCCTCGGGCAGAAGCCGCTTTCCGGAGCTCTTGGCAAGCGGCCAACAAAGCATGTGTGAGCGGGAAGGTGCCGGTCGGTGTGCAAGGCACTGGAAAGCGCGAGCGCTGCAGGCAGGCCGAGAAGGAAGGCGCTTAGCAGGCAGCTGGCGCGCAAAGCTTTCGGAGTGCAAGAGGAACGGAGCTGCCGCTCGCCCGCAGGCTGAATTGACGTTAGCTGTGGTCTGGAAGGTGTTCAGCCACGGCTTCCTTGTGCTGCTTGCCTGTTGCTGTTGCTGCTCTCTGCGGGAACTCCGTGCTATCTCTTAGGCTCTGAAATGCTGTGGAATGCCCTGTGGAGTGCAGAAGCCTGCCACAGAAAGTGCGGAAGAGTGTACCGCAAATCCGTGTTTGTGCAATTTGCAGGGGTAAGCTGCACAAATATGTGCTGTCGCGGCACACGTTCTCCTCGCCAGCCTCAGCGCAAAAGCTTTCCGCTTGCATTAAGAGCAAGAACGGCAGACGGCGGGAGTCCGGAGCTCGGAGAAGGGAACGGCAAGAGGCGAGCCTCCTCGGGCAGAAGCCGCTTTCCGGAGCTCTTGGCAAGCGGCCAACAAAGCATGTGTGAGCGGGAAGGTGCCGGTCGGTGTGCAAGGCACTGGAAAGCGCGAGCGCTGCAGGCAGGCCGAGAAGGAAGGCGCTTAGCAGGCAGCTGGCGCGCAAAGCTTTCGGAGTGCAAGAGGAACGGAGCTGCCGCTCGCCCGCAGGCTGAATTGACGTTAGCTGTGGTCTGGAAGGTGTTCAGCCACGGCTTCCTTGTGCTGCTTGCCTGTTGCTGTTGCTGCTCTCTGCGGGAACTCCGTGCTATCTCTTAGGCTCTGAAATGCTGTGGAATGCCCTGTGGAGTGCAGAAGCCTGCCACAGAAAGTGCGGAAGAGTGTACCGCAAATCCGTGTTTGTGCAATTTGCAGGGGTAAGCTGCACAAATATGTGCTGTCGCGGCACACGTTCTCCTCGCCAGCCTCAGCGCAAAAGCTTTCCGCTTGCATTAAGAGCAAGAACGGCAGACGGCGGGAGTCCGGAGCTCGGAGAAGGGAACGGCAAGAGGCGAGCCTCCTCGGGCAGAAGCCGCTTTCCGGAGCTCTTGGCAAGCGGCCAACAAAGCATGTGTGAGCGGGAAGGTGCCGGTCGGTGTGCAAGGCACTGGAAAGCGCGAGCGCTGCAGGCAGGCCGAGAAGGAAGGTGCTTAGCAGGCAGCTGGCGCGCAAAGCTTTCGGAGTGCAAGAGGAACGGAGCTGCCGCTCGCCCGCAGGCTGAATTGACGTTAGCTGTGGTCTGGAAGGTGTTCAGCCACGGCTTCCTTGTGCTGCTTGCCTGTTGCTGTTTCCAACACAGTTCTAGGCACCGGGATGCAGAGAAATGGCTTGTGGTGCGCATAAGCCTGCCACACAGAAGGTGTAAGGAATTGACAAGCTACACCTTTTCTGACCATGTGCCACAGCTGCGCGTCCCGTGTTCAAGCAACGAGAGCGTGCCCGGCTCTGTCTGACTGCGAAGAAGCAGATGTTGCTCTTGCAATACTCTACGCGGCTCACAGAAGCCGGGCGCTCTGGCGCTGGATCGGAGCCGGCTTTCGGCTTTGCCGCTTTTCCAGGCGTGTACTGCACACGGTCAGCGCATCTTCTGCACCCTTTTTCCTCAGCTCGTGCTGCAAAGACACTTCCTCTTATTCAGAGTGCGCAACACTTCCGTGCAGCTCTCGCATACGGAAGAAACCGGCAGAGAAGGCCTTTAGTTGCCTTGGTCTTTCTGCGGCCGAGACCTTCAACACAGCACGACAAGCCGGGCGACGACAAGGGCACGTGAAGCAAACGCTTTTTCCTGGCCCATTTTGCTGTGCCACGCTCTTCTGCGGCTCTTCGGCGCTTGCCCAACTCGAACGCGCCTGCTTGCCGCTTCGAGCTGGCAAAGGAGCACAGCCAGCCGACGGCACGTTTCAGGTCGTGCAAAGGACGAGCTTGGCCGTTTGAACGTGCTGCAGCTGCGTGGTTGCGCAAGTTGCAGGGACAAGCTCCTGACAAGCGTCTTGGCCCGGCACAGTTTCCCCTCTGCCAGACGCAGTGGAAATGCTTTCCGCTTGCATTCGCACCAAGAGACGCCGATTGCGGGGCTCCGGACCACCGAGAAGGTAACTGCATGAAGCAGGGGGTGGCGGGAGTGTCTTTCAGCAGAAGCGGCGCTCTGGAGCGCTTGGCAGCCGGCGCAACGCGCCATGTGTTCGAGAAGACGCCGTTCCACGTCCGGGAGGGCGAAAGCGCGAGCGCTGCCAAAAGGCGAAGAAGGAAGCCGCTGAGCGGCCGGCTTGTGCGCGGAGCTTGCGGACTGCGAGAGGAACGTAACTGCCTGCCGCCCGCCTGCCGAATGGACCTTAGCTGTCGCCCGGAAGAAGAAGAGCCGCGCCTTCCCTGTGCTGCTTGGCTCTTCCTCTTCTTGCTCTCTGCGGGAACTCTTGCGCTTTCTTTTAGGCACCGGGATGCAGAGAAATGGCTTGTGGTGCGCATAAGCCTGCCACACGGAAGGTGTAAGGAATTGCCAAGCTACACCTTTTCTGACCATGTGCCACAGCTGCGCGTCCCGTGTTCAAGCAACGAGAGCGTGCCCGGCTCTGTCTGACTGCGAAGAAGCAGATGTTGTTCTTGCAATACTCTACGCGGCTCACAGAAGCCGGGCGCTCTGGCGCTGGATCGGAGCCGGCTTTCGGCTTCGCCGCTTTTCCAGGCGTGTACTGCACACGGTCAGCGCATCTTCTGCACCCTTTTTCCTCAGCTCGAGCTGCAAAGACACTTCCTCTTATTCAGAGTGCGCAACACTTCCGTGCAGCTCTCGCATACGGAAGAAACCGGCAGAGAAGGCCTTTAGTTGCCTTGGTCTTTCTGCGGCCGAGACCTTCAACACAGCACGACAAGCCGGGCGACGACAAGGGCACGTGAAGCAAACGCTTTTTCCTGGCCCATTTTGCTGTGCCACGCTCTTCTGCGGCTCTTCGGCGCTTGCCCAACTCGAACGCGCCTGCTTGCCGCTTCGAGCTGGCAAAGGAGCACAGCCAGCCGACGGCACGTTTCAGGTCGTGCAAAGGACGAGCTTGGCCGTTTGAACGTGCTGCAGCTGCGTGGTTGCGCAAGTTGCAGGGACAAGCTCCTGACAAGCGTCTTGGCCCGGCACAGTTTCCCCTCTGCCAGATGCAGTGGAAATGCTTTCCGCTTGCATTCGCACCAAGAGACGCCGATTGCGGGGCTCCGGACCACCGAGAAGGTAACTGCATGAAGCAGGGGGTGGCGGGAGTGTCTTTCGGCAGAAGCGGCGCTCTGGAGCGCTTGGCAGCCGGCGCAACGCGCCATGTGTTCGAGAAGACGCCGTTCCGCGTCCGGGAGGGCGAAAGCGCGAGGCACTGGAAAGCGCGAGCGCTGCAGGCAGGCCGAGAAGGAAGGTGCTTAGCAGGCAGCTGGCGCGCAAAGCTTTCGGAGTGCAAGAGGAACGGAGCTGCCGCTCGCCCGCAGGCTGAATTGACGTTAGCTGTGGTCTGGAAGGTGTTCAGCCACGGCTTCCTTGTGCTGCTTGCCTGTTGCTGTTTCCAACACAGTTCTAGGCACCGGGATGCAGAGAAATGGCTTGTGGTGCGCATAAGCCTGCCACACGGAAGGTGTAAGGAATTGCCAAGCTACACCTTTTCTGACCATGTGCCACAGCTGCGCGTCCCGTGTTCAAGCAACGAGAGCGTGCCCGGCTCTGTCTGACTGCGAAGAAGCAGATGTTGCTCTTGCGATACTCTACGCGGCTCACAGAAGCCGGGCGCTCTGGCGCTGGATCGGAGCCGGCTTTCGGCTTTGCCGCTTTTCCAGGCGTGTACTGCACACGGTCAGCGCATCTTCTGCACCCTTTTTCCTCAGCTCGAGCTGCAAAGACACTTCCTCTTATTCAGAGTGCGCAACACTTCCGTGCAGCTCTCGCATACGGAAGAAACCGGCAGAGAAGGCCTTTAGTTGCCTTGGTCTTTCTGCGGCCGAGACGTTCAACACAGCACGACAAGCCGGGCGACGACAAGGGCACGTGAAGCAAACGCTTTTTCCTGGCCCATTTTGCTGTGCCACGCTCTTCTGCGGCTCTTCGGCGCTTGCCCAACTCGAACGCGCCTGCTTGCCGCTTCGAGCTGGCAAAGGAGCACAGCCAGCCGACGGCACGTTTCAGGTCGTGCAAAGGACGAGCTTGGCCGTTTGAACGTGCTGCAGCTGCGTGGTTGCGCAAGTTGCAGGGACAAGCTCCTGACAAGCGTCTTGGCCCGGCACAGTTTCCCCTCTGCCAGACGCAGTGGAAATGCTTTCCGCTTGCATTCGCACCAAGAGACGCCGATTGCGGGGCTCCGGACCACCGAGAAGGTAACTGCATGAAGCAGGGGGTGGCGGGAGTGTCTTTCGGCAGAAGCGGCGCTCTGGAGCGCTTGGCAGCCGGCGCAACGCGCCATGTGTTCGAGAAGACGCCGTTCCGCGTCCGGGAGGGCGAAAGCGCGAGCGCTGCCAAAAGGCGAAGAAGGAAGCCGCTGAGCGGCCGGCTTGTGTGCGGAGCTTGCGGACTGCGAGAGGAACGTAACTGCCTGCCGCCCGCCTGCCGAATGGACCTTAGCTGTCGCCCGGAAGAAGAAGAGCCGCGCCTTCCCTGTGCTGCTTGGCTCTTCCTCTTCTTGCTCTCTGCGGGAACTCTTGCGCTTTCTTTTAGGCACCGGGATGCAGAGAAATGGCTTGTGGTGCGCATAAGCCTGCCACACGGAAGGTGTAAGGAATTGCCAAGCTACACCTTTTCTGACCATGTGCCACAGCTGCGCGTCCCGTGTTCAAGCAACGAGAGCGTGCCCGGCTCTGTCTGACTGCGAAGAAGCAGATGTTGCTCTTGCAATACTCTACGCGGCTCACAGAAGCCGGGCGCTCTGGCGCTGGATCGGAGCCGGCTTTCGGCTTTGCCGCTTTTCCAGGCGTGTACTGCACACGGTCAGCGCATCTTCTGCACCCTTTTTCCTCAGCTCGAGCTGCAAAGACACTTCCTCTTATTCAGAGTGCGCAACACTTCCGTGCAGCTCTCGCATACGGAAGAAACCGGCAGAGAAGGCCTTTAGTTGCCTTGGTCTTTCTGCGGCCGAGACCTTCAACACAGCACGACAAGCCGGGCGACGACAAGGGCACGTGAAGCAAACGCTTTTTCCTGGCCCATTTTGCTGTGCCACGCTCTTCTGCGGCTCTTCGGCGCTTGCCCAACTCGAACGCGCCTGCTTGCCGCTTCGAGCTGGCAAAGGAGCACAGCCAGCCGACGGCACGTTTCAGGTCGTGCAAAGGACGAGCTTGGCCGTTTGAACGTGCTGCAGCTGCGTGGTTGCGCAAGTTGCAGGGACAAGCTCCTGACAAGCGTCTTGGCCCGGCACAGTTTCCCCTCTGCCAGATGCAGTGGAAATGCTTTCCGCTTGCATTCGCACCAAGAGACGCCGATTGCGGGGCTCCGGACCACCGAGAAGGTAACTGCATGAAGCAGGGGGTGGCGGGAGTGTCTTTCGGCAGAAGCGGCGCTCTGGAGCGCTTGGCAGCCGGCGCAACGCGCCATGTGTTCGAGAAGACGCCGTTCCGCGTCCGGGAGGGCGAAAGCGCGAGGCACTGGAAAGCGCGAGCGCTGCAGGCAGGCCGAGAAGGAAGGTGCTTAGCAGGCAGCTGGCGCGCAAAGCTTTCGGAGTGCAAGAGGAACGGAGCTGCCGCTCGCCCGCAGGCTGAATTGACGTTAGCTGTGGTCTGGAAGGTGTTCAGCCACGGCTTCCTTGTGCTGCTTGCCTGTTGCTGTTTCCAACACAGTTCTAGGCACCGGGATGCAGAGAAATGGCTTGTGGTGCGCATAAGCCTGCCACACGGAAGGTGTAAGGAATTGCCAAGCTACACCTTTTCTGACCATGTGCCACAGCTGCGCGTCCCGTGTTCAAGCAACGAGAGCGTGCCCGGCTCTGTCTGACTGCGAAGAAGCAGATGTTGCTCTTGCAATACTCTACGCGGCTCACAGAAGCCGGGCGCTCTGGCGCTGGATCGGAGCCGGCTTTCGGCTTTGCCGCTTTTCCAGGCGTGTACTGCACACGGTCAGCGCATTTTCTGCACCCTTTTTCCTCAGCTCGTGCTGCAAAGACACTTCCTCTTATTCAGAGTGCGCAACACTTCCGTGCAGCTCTCGCATACGGAAGAAACCGGCAGAGAAGGCCTTTAGTTGCCTTGGTCTTTCTGCGGCCGAGACGTTCAACACAGCACGACAAGCCGGGCGACGACAAGGGCACGTGAAGCAAACGCTTTTTCCTGGCCCATTTTGCTGTGCCACGCTCTTCTGTGGCTCTTCGGCGCTTGCCCAACTCGAACGCGCCTGCTTGCCGCTTCGAGCTGGCAAAGGAGCACAGCCAGCCGACGGCACGTTTCAGGTCGTGCAAAGGACGAGCTTGGCCGTTTGAACGTGCTGCAGCTGCGTGGTTGCGCAAGTTGCAGGGACAAGCTCCTGACAAGCGTCTTGGCCCGGCACAGTTTCCCCTCTGCCAGATGCAGTGGAAATGCTTTCCGCTTGCATTCGCACCAAGAGACGCCGATTGCGGGGCTCCGGACCACCGAGAAGGTAACTGCATGAAGCAGGGGGTGGCGGGAGTGTCTTTCGGCAGAAGCGGCGCTCTGGAGCGCTTGGCAGCCGGCGCAACGCGCCATGTGTTCGAGAAGACGCCGTTCCGCGTCCGGGAGGGCGAAAGCGCGAGGCACTGGAAAGCGCGAGCGCTGCAGGCAGGCCGAGAAGGAAGGTGCTTAGCAGGCAGCTGGCGCGCAAAGCTTTCGGAGTGCAAGAGGAACGGAGCTGCCGCTCGCCCGCAGGCTGAATTGACGTTAGCTGTGGTCTGGAAGGTGTTCAGCCACGGCTTCCTTGTGCTGCTTGCCTGTTGCTGTTGCTGCTCTCTGCGGGAACTCCGTGCTATCTCTTAGGCTCTGAAATGCTGTGGAATGCCCTGTGGAGTGCAGAAGCCTGCCACAGAAAGTGCGGAAGAGTGTACCGCAAATCCGTGTTTGTGCAATTTGCAGGGGTAAGCTGCACAAATATGTGCTGTCGCGGCACACGTTCTCCTCGCCAGCCTCAGCGCAAAAGCTTTCCGCTTGCATTAAGAGCAAGAACGGCAGACGGCGGGAGTCCGGAGCTCGGAGAAGGGAACGGCAAGAGGCGAGCCTCCTCGGGCAGAAGCCGCTTTCCGGAGCTCTTGGCAAGCGGCCAACAAAGCATGTGTGAGCGGGAAGGTGCCGGTCGGTGTGCAAGGCACTGGAAAGCGCGAGCGCTGCAGGCAGGCCGAGAAGGAAGGCGCTTAGCAGGCAGCTGGCGCGCAAAGCTTTCGGAGTGCAAGAGGAACGGAGCTGCCGCTCGCCCGCAGGCTGAATTGACGTTAGCTGTGGTCTGGAAGGTGTTCAGCCACGGCTTCCTTGTGCTGCTTGCCTGTTGCTGTTGCTGCTCTCTGCGGGAACTCCGTGCTATCTCTTAGGCTCTGAAATGCTGTGGAATGCCCTGTGGAGTGCAGAAGCCTGCCACAGAAAGTGCGGAAGAGTGTACCGCAAATCCGTGTTTGTGCAATTTGCAGGGGTAAGCTGCACAAATATGTGCTGTCGCGGCACACGTTCTCCTCGCCAGCCTCAGCGCAAAAGCTTTCCGCTTGCATTAAGAGCAAGAACGGCAGACGGCGGGAGTCCGGAGCTCGGAGAAGGGAACGGCAAGAGGCGAGCCTCCTCGGGCAGAAGCCGCTTTCCGGAGCTCTTGGCAAGCGGCCAACAAAGCATGTGTGAGCGGGAAGGTGCCGGTCGGTGTGCAAGGCACTGGAAAGCGCGAGCGCTGCAGGCAGGCCGAGAAGGAAGGCGCTTAGCAGGCAGCTGGCGCGCAAAGCTTTCGGAGTGCAAGAGGAACGGAGCTGCCGCTCGCCCGCAGGCTGAATTGACGTTAGCTGTGGTCTGGAAGGTGTTCAGCCACGGCTTCCTTGTGCTGCTTGCCTGTTGCTGTTGCTGCTCTCTGCGGGAACTCCGTGCTATCTCTTAGGCTCTGAAATGCTGTGGAATGCCCTGTGGAGTGCAGAAGCCTGCCACAGAAAGTGCGGAAGAGTGTACCGCAAATCCGTGTTTGTGCAATTTGCAGGGGTAAGCTGCACAAATATGTGCTGTCGCGGCACACGTTCTCCTCGCCAGCCTCAGCGCAAAAGCTTTCCGCTTGCATTAAGAGCAAGAACGGCAGACGGCGGGAGTCCGGAGCTCGGAGAAGGGAACGGCAAGAGGCGAGCCTCCTCGGGCAGAAGCCGCTTTCCGGAGCTCTTGGCAAGCGGCCAACAAAGCATGTGTGAGCGGGAAGGTGCCGGTCGGTGTGCAAGGCACTGGAAAGCGCGAGCGCTGCAGGCAGGCCGAGAAGGAAGGCGCTTAGCAGGCAGCTGGCGCGCAAAGCTTTCGGAGTGCAAGAGGAACGGAGCTGCCGCTCGCCCGCAGGCTGAATTGACGTTAGCTGTGGTCTGGAAGGTGTTCAGCCACGGCTTCCTTGTGCTGCTTGCCTGTTGCTGTTGCTGCTCTCTGCGGGAACTCCGTGCTATCTCTTAGGCTCTGAAATGCTGTGGAATGCCCTGTGGAGTGCAGAAGCCTGCCACAGAAAGTGCGGAAGAGTGTACCGCAAATCCGTGTTTGTGCAATTTGCAGGGGTAAGCTGCACAAATATGTGCTGTCGCGGCACACGTTCTCCTCGCCAGCCTCAGCGCAAAAGCTTTCCGCTTGCATTAAGAGCAAGAACGGCAGACGGCGGGAGTCCGGAGCTCGGAGAAGGGAACGGCAAGAGGCGAGCCTCCTCGGGCAGAAGCCGCTTTCCGGAGCTCTTGGCAAGCGGCCAACAAAGCATGTGTGAGCGGGAAGGTGCCGGTCGGTGTGCAAGGCACTGGAAAGCGCGAGCGCTGCAGGCAGGCCGAGAAGGAAGGTGCTTAGCAGGCAGCTGGCGCGCAAAGCTTTCGGAGTGCAAGAGGAACGGAGCTGCCGCTCGCCCGCAGGCTGAATTGACGTTAGCTGTGGTCTGGAAGGTGTTCAGCCACGGCTTCCTTGTGCTGCTTGCCTGTTGCTGTTTCCAACACAGTTCTAGGCACCGGGATGCAGAGAAATGGCTTGTGGTGCGCATAAGCCTGCCACACAGAAGGTGTAAGGAATTGACAAGCTACACCTTTTCTGACCATGTGCCACAGCTGCGCGTCCCGTGTTCAAGCAACGAGAGCGTGCCCGGCTCTGCCTGACTGCGAAGAAGCAGATGTTGCTCTTGCAATACTCTACGCGGCTCACAGAAGCCGGGCGCTCTGGCGCTGGATCGGAGCCGGCTTTCGGCTTTGCCGCTTTTCCAGGCGTGTACTGCACACGGTCAGCGCATCTTCTGCACCCTTTTTCCTCAGCTCGTGCTGCAAAGACACTTCCTCTTATTCAGAGTGCGCAACACTTCCGTGCAGCTCTCGCATACGGAAGAAACCGGCAGAGAAGGCCTTTAGTTGCCTTGGTCTTTCTGCGGCCGAGACCTTCAACACAGCACGACAAGCCGGGCGACGACAAGGGCACGTGAAGCAAACGCTTTTTCCTGGCCCATTTTGCTGTGCCACGCTCTTCTGCGGCTCTTCGGCGCTTGCCCAACTCGAACGCGCCTGCTTGCCGCTTCGAGCTGGCAAAGGAGCACAGCCAGCCGACGGCACGTTTCAGGTCGTGCAAAGGACGAGCTTGGCCGTTTGAACGTGCTGCAGCTGCGTGGTTGCGCAAGTTGCAGGGACAAGCTCCTGACAAGCGTCTTGGCCCGGCACAGTTTCCCCTCTGCCAGACGCAGTGGAAATGCTTTCCGCTTGCATTCGCACCAAGAGACGCCGATTGCGGGGCTCCGGACCACCGAGAAGGTAACTGCATGAAGCAGGGGGTGGCGGGAGTGTCTTTCAGCAGAAGCGGCGCTCTGGAGCGCTTGGCAGCCGGCGCAACGCGCCATGTGTTCGAGAAGACGCCGTTCCACGTCCGGGAGGGCGAAAGCGCGAGCGCTGCCAAAAGGCGAAGAAGGAAGCCGCTGAGCGGCCGGCTTGTGCGCGGAGCTTGCGGACTGCGAGAGGAACGTAACTGCCTGCCGCCCGCCTGCCGAATGGACCTTAGCTGTCGCCCGGAAGAAGAAGAGCCGCGCCTTCCCTGTGCTGCTTGGCTCTTCCTCTTCTTGCTCTCTGCGGGAACTCTTGCGCTTTCTTTTAGGCACCGGGATGCAGAGAAATGGCTTGTGGTGCGCATAAGCCTGCCACACGGAAGGTGTAAGGAATTGCCAAGCTACACCTTTTCTGACCATGTGCCACAGCTGCGCGTCCCGTGTTCAAGCAACGAGAGCGTGCCCGGCTCTGTCTGACTGCGAAGAAGCAGATGTTGTTCTTGCAATACTCTACGCGGCTCACAGAAGCCGGGCGCTCTGGCGCTGGATCGGAGCCGGCTTTCGGCTTCGCCGCTTTTCCAGGCGTGTACTGCACACGGTCAGCGCATCTTCTGCACCCTTTTTCCTCAGCTCGAGCTGCAAAGACACTTCCTCTTATTCAGAGTGCGCAACACTTCCGTGCAGCTCTCGCATACGGAAGAAACCGGCAGAGAAGGCCTTTAGTTGCCTTGGTCTTTCTGCGGCCGAGACCTTCAACACAGCACGACAAGCCGGGCGACGACAAGGGCACGTGAAGCAAACGCTTTTTCCTGGCCCATTTTGCTGTGCCACGCTCTTCTGCGGCTCTTCGGCGCTTGCCCAACTCGAACGCGCCTGCTTGCCGCTTCGAGCTGGCAAAGGAGCACAGCCAGCCGACGGCACGTTTCAGGTCGTGCAAAGGACGAGCTTGGCCGTTTGAACGTGCTGCAGCTGCGTGGTTGCGCAAGTTGCAGGGACAAGCTCCTGACAAGCGTCTTGGCCCGGCACAGTTTCCCCTCTGCCAGATGCAGTGGAAATGCTTTCCGCTTGCATTCGCACCAAGAGACGCCGATTGCGGGGCTCCGGACCACCGAGAAGGTAACTGCATGAAGCAGGGGGTGGCGGGAGTGTCTTTCGGCAGAAGCGGCGCTCTGGAGCGCTTGGCAGCCGGCGCAACGCGCCATGTGTTCGAGAAGACGCCGTTCCGCGTCCGGGAGGGCGAAAGCGCGAGGCACTGGAAAGCGCGAGCGCTGCAGGCAGGCCGAGAAGGAAGGTGCTTAGCAGGCAGCTGGCGCGCAAAGCTTTCGGAGTGCAAGAGGAACGGAGCTGCCGCTCGCCCGCAGGCTGAATTGACGTTAGCTGTGGTCTGGAAGGTGTTCAGCCACGGCTTCCTTGTGCTGCTTGCCTGTTGCTGTTTCCAACACAGTTCTAGGCACCGGGATGCAGAGAAATGGCTTGTGGTGCGCATAAGCCTGCCACACGGAAGGTGTAAGGAATTGCCAAGCTACACCTTTTCTGACCATGTGCCACAGCTGCGCGTCCCGTGTTCAAGCAACGAGAGCGTGCCCGGCTCTGTCTGACTGCGAAGAAGCAGATGTTGCTCTTGCGATACTCTACGCGGCTCACAGAAGCCGGGCGCTCTGGCGCTGGATCGGAGCCGGCTTTCGGCTTTGCCGCTTTTCCAGGCGTGTACTGCACACGGTCAGCGCATCTTCTGCACCCTTTTTCCTCAGCTCGAGCTGCAAAGACACTTCCTCTTATTCAGAGTGCGCAACACTTCCGTGCAGCTCTCGCATACGGAAGAAACCGGCAGAGAAGGCCTTTAGTTGCCTTGGTCTTTCTGCGGCCGAGACGTTCAACACAGCACGACAAGCCGGGCGACGACAAGGGCACGTGAAGCAAACGCTTTTTCCTGGCCCATTTTGCTGTGCCACGCTCTTCTGCGGCTCTTCGGCGCTTGCCCAACTCGAACGCGCCTGCTTGCCGCTTCGAGCTGGCAAAGGAGCACAGCCAGCCGACGGCACGTTTCAGGTCGTGCAAAGGACGAGCTTGGCCGTTTGAACGTGCTGCAGCTGCGTGGTTGCGCAAGTTGCAGGGACAAGCTCCTGACAAGCGTCTTGGCCCGGCACAGTTTCCCCTCTGCCAGACGCAGTGGAAATGCTTTCCGCTTGCATTCGCACCAAGAGACGCCGATTGCGGGGCTCCGGACCACCGAGAAGGTAACTGCATGAAGCAGGGGGTGGCGGGAGTGTCTTTCGGCAGAAGCGGCGCTCTGGAGCGCTTGGCAGCCGGCGCAACGCGCCATGTGTTCGAGAAGACGCCGTTCCGCGTCCGGGAGGGCGAAAGCGCGAGCGCTGCCAAAAGGCGAAGAAGGAAGCCGCTGAGCGGCCGGCTTGTGTGCGGAGCTTGCGGACTGCGAGAGGAACGTAACTGCCTGCCGCCCGCCTGCCGAATGGACCTTAGCTGTCGCCCGGAAGAAGAAGAGCCGCGCCTTCCCTGTGCTGCTTGGCTCTTCCTCTTCTTGCTCTCTGCGGGAACTCTTGCGCTTTCTTTTAGGCACCGGGATGCAGAGAAATGGCTTGTGGTGCGCATAAGCCTGCCACACGGAAGGTGTAAGGAATTGCCAAGCTACACCTTTTCTGACCATGTGCCACAGCTGCGCGTCCCGTGTTCAAGCAACGAGAGCGTGCCCGGCTCTGTCTGACTGCGAAGAAGCAGATGTTGCTCTTGCAATACTCTACGCGGCTCACAGAAGCCGGGCGCTCTGGCGCTGGATCGGAGCCGGCTTTCGGCTTTGCCGCTTTTCCAGGCGTGTACTGCACACGGTCAGCGCATCTTCTGCACCCTTTTTCCTCAGCTCGAGCTGCAAAGACACTTCCTCTTATTCAGAGTGCGCAACACTTCCGTGCAGCTCTCGCATACGGAAGAAACCGGCAGAGAAGGCCTTTAGTTGCCTTGGTCTTTCTGCGGCCGAGACCTTCAACACAGCACGACAAGCCGGGCGACGACAAGGGCACGTGAAGCAAACGCTTTTTCCTGGCCCATTTTGCTGTGCCACGCTCTTCTGCGGCTCTTCGGCGCTTGCCCAACTCGAACGCGCCTGCTTGCCGCTTCGAGCTGGCAAAGGAGCACAGCCAGCCGACGGCACGTTTCAGGTCGTGCAAAGGACGAGCTTGGCCGTTTGAACGTGCTGCAGCTGCGTGGTTGCGCAAGTTGCAGGGACAAGCTCCTGACAAGCGTCTTGGCCCGGCACAGTTTCCCCTCTGCCAGATGCAGTGGAAATGCTTTCCGCTTGCATTCGCACCAAGAGACGCCGATTGCGGGGCTCCGGACCACCGAGAAGGTAACTGCATGAAGCAGGGGGTGGCGGGAGTGTCTTTCGGCAGAAGCGGCGCTCTGGAGCGCTTGGCAGCCGGCGCAACGCGCCATGTGTTCGAGAAGACGCCGTTCCGCGTCCGGGAGGGCGAAAGCGCGAGGCACTGGAAAGCGCGAGCGCTGCAGGCAGGCCGAGAAGGAAGGTGCTTAGCAGGCAGCTGGCGCGCAAAGCTTTCGGAGTGCAAGAGGAACGGAGCTGCCGCTCGCCCGCAGGCTGAATTGACGTTAGCTGTGGTCTGGAAGGTGTTCAGCCACGGCTTCCTTGTGCTGCTTGCCTGTTGCTGTTTCCAACACAGTTCTAGGCACCGGGATGCAGAGAAATGGCTTGTGGTGCGCATAAGCCTGCCACACGGAAGGTGTAAGGAATTGCCAAGCTACACCTTTTCTGACCATGTGCCACAGCTGCGCGTCCCGTGTTCAAGCAACGAGAGCGTGCCCGGCTCTGTCTGACTGCGAAGAAGCAGATGTTGCTCTTGCAATACTCTACGCGGCTCACAGAAGCCGGGCGCTCTGGCGCTGGATCGGAGCCGGCTTTCGGCTTTGCCGCTTTTCCAGGCGTGTACTGCACACGGTCAGCGCATTTTCTGCACCCTTTTTCCTCAGCTCGTGCTGCAAAGACACTTCCTCTTATTCAGAGTGCGCAACACTTCCGTGCAGCTCTCGCATACGGAAGAAACCGGCAGAGAAGGCCTTTAGTTGCCTTGGTCTTTCTGCGGCCGAGACGTTCAACACAGCACGACAAGCCGGGCGACGACAAGGGCACGTGAAGCAAACGCTTTTTCCTGGCCCATTTTGCTGTGCCACGCTCTTCTGTGGCTCTTCGGCGCTTGCCCAACTCGAACGCGCCTGCTTGCCGCTTCGAGCTGGCAAAGGAGCACAGCCAGCCGACGGCACGTTTCAGGTCGTGCAAAGGACGAGCTTGGCCGTTTGAACGTGCTGCAGCTGCGTGGTTGCGCAAGTTGCAGGGACAAGCTCCTGACAAGCGTCTTGGCCCGGCACAGTTTCCCCTCTGCCAGATGCAGTGGAAATGCTTTCCGCTTGCATTCGCACCAAGAGACGCCGATTGCGGGGCTCCGGACCACCGAGAAGGTAACTGCATGAAGCAGGGGGTGGCGGGAGTGTCTTTCGGCAGAAGCGGCGCTCTGGAGCGCTTGGCAGCCGGCGCAACGCGCCATGTGTTCGAGAAGACGCCGTTCCGCGTCCGGGAGGGCGAAAGCGCGAGGCACTGGAAAGCGCGAGCGCTGCAGGCAGGCCGAGAAGGAAGGTGCTTAGCAGGCAGCTGGCGCGCAAAGCTTTCGGAGTGCAAGAGGAACGGAGCTGCCGCTCGCCCGCAGGCTGAATTGACGTTAGCTGTGGTCTGGAAGGTGTTCAGCCACGGCTTCCTTGTGCTGCTTGCCTGTTGCTGTTTCCAACACAGTTCTAGGCACCGGGATGCAGAGAAATGGCTTGTGGTGCGCATAAGCCTGCCACACAGAAGGTGTAAGGAATTGCCAAGCTACACCTTTTCTGACCATGTGCCACAGCTGCGCGTCCCGTGTTCAAGCAACGAGAGCGTGCCCGGCTCTGTCTGACTGCGAAGAAGCAGATGTTGCTCTTGCAATACTCTACGCGGCTCACAGAAGCCGGGCGCTCTGGCGCTGGATCGGAGCCGGCTTTCGGCTTTGCCGCTTTTCCAGGCGTGTACTGCACACGGTCAGCGCATCTTCTGCACCCTTTTTCCTCAGCTCGAGCTGCAAAGACACTTCCTCTTATTCAGAGTGCGCAACACTTCCGTGCAGCTCTCGCATACGGAAGAAACCGGCAGAGAAGGCCTTTAGTTGCCTTGGTCTTTCTGCGGCCGAGACCTTCAACACAGCACGACAAGCCGGGCGACGACAAGGGCACGTGAAGCAAACGCTTTTTCCTGGCCCATTTTGCTGTGCCACGCTCTTCTGCGGCTCTTCGGCGCTTGCCCAACTCGAACGCGCCTGCTTGCCGCTTCGAGCTGGCAAAGGAGCACAGCCAGCCGACGGCACGTTTCAGGTCGTGCAAAGGACGAGCTTGGCCGTTTGAACGTGCTGCAGCTGCGTGGTTGCGCAAGTTGCAGGGACAAGCTCCTGACAAGCGTCTTGGCCCGGCACAGTTTCCCCTCTGCCAGACGCAGTGGAAATGCTTTCCGCTTGCATTCGCACCAAGAGACGCCGATTGCGGGGCTCCGGACCACCGAGAAGGTAACTGCATGAAGCAGGGGGTGGCGGGAGTGTCTTTCGGCAGAAGCGGCGCTCTGGAGCGCTTGGCAGCCGGCGCAACGCGCCATGTGTTCGAGAAGACGCCGTTCCGCGTCCGGGAGGGCGAAAGCGCGAGGCACTGGAAAGCGCAAGCGCTGCAGGCAGGCCGAGAAGGAAGGTGCTTAGCAGGCAGCTGGCGCGCAAAGCTTTCGGAGTGCAAGAGGAACGGAGCTGCCGCTCGCCCGCAGGCTGAATTGACGTTAGCTGTGGTCTGGAAGGTGTTCAGCCACGGCTTCCTTGTGCTGCTTGCCTGTTGCTGTTTCCAACACAGTTCTAGGCACCGGGATGCAGAGAAATGGCTTGTGGTGCGCATAAGCCTGCCACACAGAAGGTGTAAGGAATTGACAAGCTACACCTTTTCTGACCATGTGCCACAGCTGCGCGTCCCGTGTTCAAGCAACGAGAGCGTGCCCGGCTCTGTCTGACTGCGAAGAAGCAGATGTTGCTCTTGCAATACTCTACGCGGCTCACAGAAGCCGGGCGCTCTGGCGCTGGATCGGAGCCGGCTTTCGGCTTTGCCGCTTTTCCAGGCGTGTACTGCACACGGTCAGCGCATCTTCTGCACCCTTTTTCCTCAGCTCGTGCTGCAAAGACACTTCCTCTTATTCAGAGTGCGCAACACTTCCGTGCAGCTCTCGCATACGGAAGAAACCGGCAGAGAAGGCCTTTAGTTGCCTTGGTCTTTCTGCGGCCGAGACGTTCAACACAGCACGACAAGCCGGGCGACGACAAGGGCACGTGAAGCAAACGCTTTTTCCTGGCCCATTTTGCTGTGCCACGCTCTTCTGCGGCTCTTCGGCGCTTGCCCAACTCGAACGCGCCTGCTTGCCGCTTCGAGCTGGCAAAGGAGCACAGCCAGCCGACGGCACGTTTCAGGTCGTGCAAAGGACGAGCTTGGCCGTTTGAACGTGCTGCAGCTGCGTGGTTGCGCAAGTTGCAGGGACAAGCTCCTGACAAGCGTCTTGGCCCGGCACAGTTTCCCCTCTGCCAGACGCAGTGGAAATGCTTTCCGCTTGCATTCGCACCAAGAGACGCCGATTGCGGGGCTCCGGACCACCGAGAAGGTAACTGCATGAAGCAGGGGGTGGCGGGAGTGTCTTTCAGCAGAAGCGGCGCTCTGGAGCGCTTGGCAGCCGGCGCAACGCGCCATGTGTTCGAGAAGACGCCGTTCCGCGTCCGGGAGGGCGAAAGCGCGAGCGCTGCCAAAAGGCGAAGAAGGAAGCCGCTGAGCGGCCGGCTTGTGCGCGGAGCTTGCGGACTGCGAGAGGAACGTAACTGCCTGCCGCCCGCCTGCCGAATGGACCTTAGCTGTCGCCCGGAAGAAGAAGAGCCGCGCCTTCCCTGTGCTGCTTGGCTCTTCCTCTTCTTGCTCTCTGCGGGAACTCTTGCGCTTTCTTTTAGGCACCGGGATGCAGAGAAACGGCTTGTGGTGCGCATAAGCCTGCCACACGGAAGGTGTAAGGAATTGCCAAGCTACACCTTTTCTGACCATGTGCCACAGCTGCGCGTCCCGTGTTCAAGCAACGAGAGCGTGCCCGGCTCTGTCTGACTGCGAAGAAGCAGATGTTGTTCTTGCAATACTCTACGCGGCTCACAGAAGCCGGGCGCTGTGGCGCTGGATCGGAGCCGGCTTTCGGCTTTGCCGCTTTTCCAGGCGTGTACTGCACACGGTCAGCGCATCTTCTGCACCCTTTTTCCTCAGCTCGAGCTGCAAAGACACTTCCTCTTATTCAGAGTGCGCAACACTTCCGTGCAGCTCTCGCATACGGAAGAAACCGGCAGAGAAGGCCTTTAGTTGCCTTGGTCTTTCTGCGGCCGAGACCTTCAACACAGCACGACAAGCCGGGCGACGACAAGGGCACGTGAAGCAAACGCTTTTTCCTGGCCCATTTTGCTGTGCCACGCTCTTCTGCGGCTCTTCGGCGCTTGCCCAACTCGAACGCGCCTGCTTGCCGCTTCGAGCTGGCAAAGGAGCACAGCCAGCCGACGGCACGTTTCAGGTCGTGCAAAGGACGAGCTTGGCCGTTTGAACGTGCTGCAGCTGCGTGGTTGCGCAAGTTGCAGGGACAAGCTCCTGACAAGCGTCTTGGCCCGGCACAGTTTCCCCTCTGCCAGATGCAGTGGAAATGCTTTCCGCTTGCATTCGCACCAAGAGACGCCGATTGCGGGGCTCCGGACCACCGAGAAGGTAACTGCATGAAGCAGGGGGTGGCGGGAGTGTCTTTCGGCAGAAGCGGCGCTCTGGAGCGCTTGGCAGCCGGCGCAACGCGCCATGTGTTCGAGAAGACGCCGTTCCGCGTCCGGGAGGGCGAAAGCGCGAGGCACTGGAAAGCGCGAGCGCTGCAGGCAGGCCGAGAAGGAAGGTGCTTAGCAGGCAGCTGGCGCGCAAAGCTTTCGGAGTGCAAGAGGAACGGAGCTGCCGCTCGCCCGCAGGCTGAATTGACGTTAGCTGTGGTCT
This sequence comes from Poecile atricapillus, assembly GCF_030490865.1. NCBI lineage: Eukaryota > Metazoa > Chordata > Aves > Passeriformes > Paridae > Poecile > Poecile atricapillus. Next base: position 2,657,156 of record NC_081270.1, read on the forward strand.
GGAAGGTGTTCAGCCACGGCTTCCTTGTGCTGCTTGCCTGTTGCTGTTTCCAACACAGTTCTAGGCACCGGGATGCAGAGAAATGGCTTGTGGTGCGCATAAGCCTGCCACACGGAAGGTGTAAGGAATTGCCAAGCTACACCTTTTCTGACCATGTGCCACAGCTGCGCGTCCCGTGTTCAAGCAACGAGAGCGTGCCCGGCTCTGTCTGACTGCGAAGAAGCAGATGTTGCTCTTGCGATACTCTACGCGGCTCACAGAAGCCGGGCGCTCTGGCGCTGGATCGGAGCCGGCTTTCGGCTTCGCCGCTTTTCCAGGCGTGTACTGCACACGGTCAGCGCATCTTCTGCACCCTTTTTCCTCAGCTCGAGCTGCAAAGACACTTCCTCTTATTCAGAGTGCGCAACACTTCCGTGCAGCTCTCGCATACGGAAGAAACCGGCAGAGAAGGCCTTTAGTTGCCTTGGTCTTTCTGCGGCCGAGACGTTCAACACAGCACGACAAGCCGGGCGACGACAAGGGCACGTGAAGCAAACGCTTTTTCCTGGCCCATTTTGCTGTGCCACGCTCTTCTGCGGCTCTTCGGCGCTTGCCCAACTCGAACGCGCCTGCTTGCCGCTTCGAGCTGGCAAAGGAGCACAGCCAGCCGACGGCATGTTTCAGGTCGTGCAAAGGACGAGCTTGGCCGTTTGAACGTGCTGCAGCTGCGTGGTTGCGCAAGTTGCAGGGACAAGCTCCTGACAAGCGTCTTGGCCCGGCACAGTTTCCCCTCTGCCAGACGCAGTGGAAATGCTTTCCGCTTGCATTCGCACCAAGAGACGCCGATTGCGGGGCTCCGGACCACCGAGAAGGTAACTGCATGAAGCAGGGGGTGGCGGGAGTGTCTTTCGGCAGAAGCGGCGCTCTGGAGCGCTTGGCAGCCGGCGCAACGCGCCATGTGTTCGAGAAGACGCCGTTCCGCGTCCGGGAGGGCGAAAGCGCGAGCGCTGCCAAAAGGCGAAGAAGGAAGCCGCTGAGCGGCCGGCTTGTGTGCGGAGCTTGCGGACTGCGAGAGGAACGTAACTGCCTGCCGCCCGCCTGCCGAATGGACCTTAGCTGTCGCCCGGAAGAAGAAGAGCCGCGCCTTCCCTGTGCTGCTTGGCTCTTCCTCTTCTTGCTCTCTGCGGGAACTCTTGCGCTTTCTTTTAGGCACCGGGATGCAGAGAAATGGCTTGTGGTGCGCATAAGCCTGCCACACGGAAGGTGTAAGGAATTGCCAAGCTACACCTTTTCTGACCATGTGCCACAGCTGCGCGTCCCGTGTTCAAGCAACGAGAGCGTGCCCGGCTCTGTCTGACTGCGAAGAAGCAGATGTTGCTCTTGCAATACTCTACGCGGCTCACAGAAGCCGGGCGCTCTGGCGCTGGATCGGAGCCGGCTTTCGGCTTTGCCGCTTTTCCAGGCGTGTACTGCACACGGTCAGCGCATCTTCTGCACCCTTTTTCCTCAGCTCGAGCTGCAAAGACACTTCCTCTTATTCAGAGTGCGCAACACTTCCGTGCAGCTCTCGCATACGGAAGAAACCGGCAGAGAAGGCCTTTAGTTGCCTTGGTCTTTCTGCGGCCGAGACCTTCAACACAGCACGACAAGCCGGGCGACGACAAGGGCACGTGAAGCAAACGCTTTTTCCTGGCCCATTTTGCTGTGCCACGCTCTTCTGCGGCTCTTCGGCGCTTGCCCAACTCGAACGCGCCTGCTTGCCGCTTCGAGCTGGCAAAGGAGCACAGCCAGCCGACGGCACGTTTCAGGTCGTGCAAAGGACGAGCTTGGCCGTTTGAACGTGCTGCAGCTGCGTGGTTGCGCAAGTTGCAGGGACAAGCTCCTGACAAGCGTCTTGGCCCGGCACAGTTTCCCCTCTGCCAGATGCAGTGGAAATGCTTTCCGCTTGCATTCGCACCAAGAGACGCCGATTGCGGGGCTCCGGACCACCGAGAAGGTAACTGCATGAAGCAGGGGGTGGCGGGAGTGTCTTTCGGCAGAAGCGGCGCTCTGGAGCGCTTGGCAGCCGGCGCAACGCGCCATGTGTTCGAGAAGACGCCGTTCCGCGTCCGGGAGGGCGAAAGCGCGAGGCACTGGAAAGCGCGAGCGCTGCAGGCAGGCCGAGAAGGAAGGTGCTTAGCAGGCAGCTGGCGCGCAAAGCTTTCGGAGTGCAAGAGGAACGGAGCTGCCGCTCGCCCGCAGGCTGAATTGACGTTAGCTGTGGTCTGGAAGGTGTTCAGCCACGGCTTCCTTGTGCTGCTTGCCTGTTGCTGTTTCCAACACAGTTCTAGGCACCGGGATGCAGAGAAATGGCTTGTGGTGCGCATAAGCCTGCCACACAGAAGGTGTAAGGAATTGCCAAGCTACACCTTTTCTGACCATGTGCCACAGCTGCGCGTCCCGTGTTCAAGCAACGAGAGCGTGCCCGGCTCTGTCTGACTGCGAAGAAGCAGATGTTGCTCTTGCGATACTCTACGCGGCTCACAGAAGCCGGGCGCTCTGGCGCTGGATCGGAGCCGGCTTTCGGCTTTGCCGCTTTTCCAGGCGTGTACTGCACACGGTCAGCGCATCTTCTGCACCCTTTTTCCTCAGCTCGTGCTGCAAAGACACTTCCTCTTATTCAGAGTGCGCAACACTTCCGTGCAGCTCTCGCATACGGAAGAAACCGGCAGAGAAGGCCTTTAGTTGCCTTGGTCTTTCTGCGGCCGAGACGTTCAACACAGCACGACAAGCCGGGCGACGACAAGGGCACGTGAAGCAAACGCTTTTTCCTGGCCCATTTTGCTGTGCCACGCTCTTCTGCGGCTCTTCGGCGCTTGCCCAACTCGAACGCGCCTGCTTGCCGCTTCGAGCTGGCAAAGGAGCACAGCCAGCCGACGGCACGTTTCAGGTCGTGCAAAGGACGAGCTTGGCCGTTTGAACGTGCTGCAGCTGCGTGGTTGCGCAAGTTGCAGGGACAAGCTCCTGACAAGCGTCTTGGCCCGGCACAGTTTCCCCTCTGCCAGACGCAGTGGAAATGCTTTCCGCTTGCATTCGCACCAAGAGACGCCGATTGCGGGGCTCCGGACCACCGAGAAGGTAACTGCATGAAGCAGGGGGTGGCGGGAGTGTCTTTCGGCAGAAGCGGCGCTCTGGAGCGCTTGGCAGCCGGCGCAACGAGCCATGTGTTCGAGAAGACGCCGTTCCGCGTCCGGGAGGGCGAAAGCGCGAGGCACTGGAAAGCGCGAGCGCTGCAGGCAGGCCGAGAAGGAAGGTGCTTAGCAGGCAGCTGGCGCGCAAAGCTTTCGGAGTGCAAGAGGAACGGAGCTGCCGCTCGCCCGCAGGCTGAATTGACGTTAGCTGTGGTCTGGAAGGTGTTCAGCCACGGCTTCCTTGTGCTGCTTGCCTGTTGCTGTTTCCAACACAGTTCTAGGCACCGGGATGCAGAGAAATGGCTTGTGGTGCGCATAAGCCTGCCACACGGAAGGTGTAAGGAATTGCCAAGCTACACCTTTTCTGACCATGTGCCACAGCTGCGCGTCCCGTGTTCAAGCAACGAGAGCGTGCCCGGCTCTGTCTGACTGCGAAGAAGCAGATGTTGCTCTTGCAATACTCTACGCGGCTCACAGAAGCCGGGCGCTCTGGCGCTGGATCGGAGCCGGCTTTCGGCTTTGCCGCTTTTCCAGGCGTGTACTGCACACGGTCAGCGCATTTTCTGCACCCTTTTTCCTCAGCTCGTGCTGCAAAGACACTTCCTCTTATTCAGAGTGCGCAACACTTCCGTGCAGCTCTCGCATACGGAAGAAACCGGCAGAGAAGGCCTTTAGTTGCCTTGGTCTTTCTGCGGCCGAGACGTTCAACACAGCACGACAAGCCGGGCGACGACAAGGGCACGTGAAGCAAACGCTTTTTCCTGGCCCATTTTGCTGTGCCACGCTCTTCTGTGGCTCTTCGGCGCTTGCCCAACTCGAACGCGCCTGCTTGCCGCTTCGAGCTGGCAAAGGAGCACAGCCAGCCGACGGCACGTTTCAGGTCGTGCAAAGGAAGAGCTTGGCCGTTTGAACGTGCTGCAGCTGCGTGGTTGCGCAAGTTGCAGGGGCAAGCTCCTGACAAGCGTCTTGGCCCGGCACAGTTTCCCCTCTGCCAGACGCAGTGGAAATGCTTTCTGCTTGCATTCGCACCAAGAGACGCCGATTGCGGTGCTCCGGACCACCGAGAAGGTAACTGCATGAAGCAGGGGGTGGCGGGAGTGTCTTTCGGCAGAAGCGGCGCTCTGGAGCGCTTGGCAGCCGGCGCAACGCGCCATGTGTTCGAGAAGACGCCGTTCCGCGTCCGGGAGGGCGAAAGCGCGAGGCACTGGAAAGCGCGAGCGCTGCAGGCAGGCCGAGAAGGAAGGTGCTTAGCAGGCAGCTGGCGCGCAAAGCTTTCGGAGTGCAAGAGGAACGGAGCTGCCGCTCGCCCGCAGGCTGAATTGACGTTAGCTGTGGTCTGGAAGGTGTTCAGCCACGGCTTCCTTGTGCTGCTTGCCTGTTGCTGTTGCTGCTCTCTGCGGGAACTCCGTGCTATCTCTTAGGCTCTGAAATGCTGTGGAATGCCCTGTGGAGTGCAGAAGCCTGCCACAGAAAGTGCGGAAGAGTGTACCGCAAATCCGTGTTTGTGCAATTTGCAGGGGTAAGCTGCACAAATATGTGCTGTCGCGGCACACGTTCTCCTCGCCAGCCTCAGCGCAAAAGCTTTCCGCTTGCATTAAGAGCAAGAACGGCAGACGGCGGGAGTCCGGAGCTCGGAGAAGGGAACGGCAAGAGGCGAGCCTCCTCGGGCAGAAGCCGCTTTCCGGAGCTCTTGGCAAGCGGCCAACAAAGCATGTGTGAGCGGGAAGGTGCCGGTCGGTGTGCAAGGCACTGGAAAGCGCGAGCGCTGCAGGCAGGCCGAGAAGGAAGGTGCTTAGCAGGCAGCTGGCGCGCAAAGCTTTCGGAGTGCAAGAGGAACGGAGCTGCCGCTCGCCCGCAGGCTGAATTGACGTTAGCTGTGGTCTGGAAGGTGTTCAGCCACGGCTTCCTTGTGCTGCTTGCCTGTTGCTGTTGCTGCTCTCTGCGGGAACTCCGTGCTATCTCTTAGGCTCTGAAATGCTGTGGAATGCCCTGTGGAGTGCAGAAGCCTGCCACAGAAAGTGCGGAAGAGTGTACCGCAAATCCGTGTTTGTGCAATTTGCAGGGGTAAGCTGCACAAATATGTGCTGTCGCGGCACACGTTCTCCTCGCCAGCCTCAGCGCAAAAGCTTTCCGCTTGCATTAAGAGCAAGAACGGCAGACGGCGGGAGTCCGGAGCTCGGAGAAGGGAACGGCAAGAGGCGAGCCTCCTCGGGCAGAAGCCGCTTTCCGGAGCTCTTGGCAAGCGGCCAACAAAGCATGTGTGAGCGGGAAGGTGCCGGTCGGTGTGCAAGGCACTGGAAAGCGCGAGCGCTGCAGGCAGGCCGAGAAGGAAGGTGCTTAGCAGGCAGCTGGCGCGCAAAGCTTTCGGAGTGCAAGAGGAACGGAGCTGCCGCTCGCCCGCAGGCTGAATTGACGTTAGCTGTGGTCTGGAAGGTGTTCAGCCACGGCTTCCTTGTGCTGCTTGCCTGTTGCTGTTGCTGCTCTCTGCGGAAACTCCGTGCTATCTCTTAGGCTCTGAAATGCTGTGGAATGCCCTGTGGAGTGCAGAAGCCTGCCACAGAAAGTGCGGAAGAGTGTACCGCAAATCCGTGTTTGTGCAATTTGCAGGGGTAAGCTGCACAAATATGTGCTGTCGCGGCACACGTTCTCCTCGCCAGCCTCAGCGCAAAAGCTTTCCGCTTGCATTAAGAGCAAGAACGGCAGACGGCGGGAGTCCGGAGCTCGGAGAAGGGAACGGCAAGAGGCGAGCCTCCTCGGGCAGAAGCCGCTTTCCGGAGCTCTTGGCAAGCGGCCAACAAAGCATGTGTGAGCGGGAAGGTGCCGGTCGGTGTGCAAGGCACTGGAAAGCGCGAGCGCTGCAGGCAGGCCGAGAAGGAAGGTGCTTAGCAGGCAGCTGGCGCGCAAAGCTTTCGGAGTGCAAGAGGAACGGAGCTGCCGCTCGCCCGCAGGCTGAATTGACGTTAGCTGTGGTCTGGAAGGTGTTCAGCCACGGCTTCCTTGTGCTGCTTGCCTGTTGCTGTTTCCAACACAGTTCTAGGCACCGGGATGCAGAGAAATGGCTTGTGGTGCGCATAAGCCTGCCACACGGAAGGTGTAAGGAATTGCCAAGCTACACCTTTTCTGACCATGTGCCACAGCTGCGCGTCCCGTGTTCAAGCAACGAGAGCGTGCCCGGCTCTGTCTGACTGCGAAGAAGCAGATGTTGCTCTTGCAATACTCTACGCGGCTCACAGAAGCCGGGCGCTCTGGCGCTGGATCGGAGCCGGCTTTCGGCTTTGCCGCTTTTCCAGGCGTGTACTGCACACGGTCAGCGCATCTTCTGCACCCTTTTTCCTCAGCTCGAGCTGCAAAGACACTTCCTCTTATTCAGAGTGCGCAACACTTCCGTGCAGCTCTCGCATACGGAAGAAACCGGCAGAGAAGGCCTTTAGTTGCCTTAGTCTTTCTGCGGCCGAGACGTTCAACACAGCACGACAAGCTGGGCGACGACAAGGGCACGTGAAGCAAACGCTTTTTCCTGGCCCATTTTGCTGTGCCACGCTCTTCTGCGGCTCTTCGGCGCTTGCCCAACTCGAACGCGCCTGCTTGCCGCTTCGAGCTGGCAAAGGAGCACAGCCAGCCGACGGCACGTTTCAGGTCGTGCAAAGGAAGAGCTTGGCCGTTTGAACGTGCTGCAGCTGCGTGGTTGCGCAAGTTGCAGGGGCAAGCTCCTGACAAGCGTCTTGGCCCGGCACAGTTTCCCCTCTGCCAGACGCAGTGGAAATGCTTTCCGCTTGCATTCGCACCAAGAGACGCCGATTGCGGGGCTCCGGACCACCGAGAAGGTAACTGCATGAAGCAGGGAGTGGCGGGAGTGTCTTTCGGCAGAAGCGGCGCTCTGGAGCGCTTGGCAGCCGGCGCAACGCGCCATGTGTTCGAGAAGACGCCGTTCCGCGTCCGGGAGGGCGAAAGCGCGAGGCACTGGAAAGCGCGAGCGCTGCAGGCAGGCCGAGAAGGAAGGTGCTTAGCAGGCAGCTGGCGCGCAAAGCTTTCGGAGTGCAAGAGGAACGGAGCTGCCGCTCGCCCGCAGGCTGAATTGACGTTAGCTGTGGTCTGGAAGGTGTTCAGCCACGGCTTCCTTGTGCTGCTTGCCTGTTGCTGTTGCTGCTCTCTGCGGGAACTCCGTGCTATCTCTTAGGCTCTGAAATGCTGTGGAATGCCCTGTGGAGTGCAGAAGCCTGCCACAGAAAGTGCGGAAGAGTGTACCGCAAATCCGTGTTTGTGCAATTTGCAGGGGTAAGCTGCACAAATATGTGCTGTCGCGGCACACGTTCTCCTCGCCAGCCTCAGCGCAAAAGCTTTCCGCTTGCATTAAGAGCAAGAACGGCAGACGGCGGGAGTCCGGAGCTCGGAGAAGGGAACGGCAAGAGGCGAGCCTCCTCGGGCAGAAGCCGCTTTCCGGAGCTCTTGGCAAGCGGCCAACAAAGCATGTGTGAGCGGGAAGGTGCCGGTCGGTGTGCAAGGCACTGGAAAGCGCGAGCGCTGCAGGCAGGCCGAGAAGGAAGGTGCTTAGCAGGCAGCTGGCGCGCAAAGCTTTCGGAGTGCAAGAGGAACGGAGCTGCCGCTCGCCCGCAGGCTGAATTGACGTTAGCTGTGGTCTGGAAGGTGTTCAGCCACGGCTTCCTTGTGCTGCTTGCCTGTTGCTGTTTCCAACACAGTTCTAGGCACCGGGATGCAGAGAAATGGCTTGTGGTGCGCATAAGCCTGCCACACGGAAGGTGTAAGGAATTGCCAAGCTACACCTTTTCTGACCATGTGCCACAGCTGCGCGTCCTGTGTTCAAGCAACGAGAGCGTGCCCGGCTCTGTCTGACTGCGAAGAAGCAGATGTTGCTCTTGCAATACACTACGCGGCTCACAGAAGCCGGGCGCTCTGGCGCTGGATCGGAGCCGGCTTTCGGCTTTGCCGCTTTTCCAGGCGTCTACTGCACACGGTCAGCGCATCTTCTGCACCCTTTTTCCTCAGCTCGAGCTGCAAAGACACTCCCTCTTATTCAGAGTGCGCAACACTTCCGTGCAGCTCTCGCATACGGAAGAAACCGGCAGAGAAGGCCTTTAGTTGCCTTAGTCTTTCTGCGGCCGAGACGTTCAACACAGCACGACAAGCTGGGCGACGACAAGGGCACGTGAAGCAAACGCTTTTTCCTGGCCCATTTTGCTGTGCCACGCTCTTCTGCGGCTCTTCGGCGCTTGCCCAACTCGAACGCGCCTGCTTGCCGCTTCGAGCTGGCAAAGGAGCACAGCCAGCCGACGGCACGTTTCAGGTCATGCAAAGGAAGAGCTTGGCCGTTTGAACGTGCTGCAGCTGCGTGGTTGCGCAAGTTGCAGGGGCAAGCTCCTGACAAGCGTCTTGGCCCGGCACAGTTTCCCCTCTGCCAGACGCAGTGGAAATGCTTTCCGCTTGCATTCGCACCAAGAGACGCCGATTGCGGGGCTCCGGACCACCGAGAAGGTAACTGCATGAAGCAGGGAGTGGCGGGAGTGTCTTTCGGCAGAAGCGGCGCTCTGGAGCGCTTGGCAGCCGGCGCAACGAGCCATGTGTTCGAGAAGACGCCGTTCCGCGTCCGGGAGGGCGAAAGCGCGAGGCACTGGAAAGCGCGAGCGCTGCAGGCAGGCCGAGAAGGAAGGTGCTTAGCAGGCAGCTGGCGCGCAAAGCTTTCGGAGTGCAAGAGGAACGGAGCTGCCGCTCGCCCGCAGGCTGAATTGACGTTAGCTGTGGTCTGGAAGGTGTTCAGCCACGGCTTCCTTGTGCTGCTTGCCTGTTGCTGTTGCTGCTCTCTGCGGGAACTCCGTGCTATCTCTTAGGCTCTGAAATGCTGTGGAATGCCCTGTGGAGTGCAGAAGCCTGCCACAGAAAGTGCGGAAGAGTGTACCGCAAATCCGTGTTTGTGCAATTTGCAGGGGTAAGCTGCACAAATATGTGCTGTCGCGGCACACGTTCTCCTCGCCAGCCTCAGCGCAAAAGCTTTCCGCTTGCATTAAGAGCAAGAACGGCAGACGGCGGGAGTCCGGAGCTCGGAGAAGGGAACGGCAAGAGGCGAGCCTCCTCGGGCAGAAGCCGCTTTCCGGAGCTCTTGGCAAGCGGCCAACAAAGCATGTGTGAGCGGGAAGGTGCTGGTCGGTGTGCAAGGCACTGGAAAGCGCGAGCGCTGCAGGCAGGCCGAGAAGGAAGGTGCTTAGCAGGCAGCTGGCGCGCAAAGCTTTCGGAGTGCAAGAGGAACGGAGCTGCCGCTCGCCCGCAGGCTGAATTGACGTTAGCTGTGGTCTGGAAGGTGTTCAGCCACGGCTTCCTTGTGCTGCTTGCCTGTTGCTGTTTCCAACACAGTTCTAGGCACCGGGATGCAGAGAAATGGCTTGTGGTGCGCATAAGCCTGCCACACGGAAGGTGTAAGGAATTGCCAAGCTACACCTTTTCTGACCATGTGCCACAGCTGCGCGTCCTGTGTTCAAGCAACGAGAGCGTGCCCGGCTCTGTCTGACTGCGAAGAAGCAGATGTTGCTCTTGCAATACTCTACGCGGCTCACAGAAGCCGGGCGCTCTGGCGCTGGATCGGAGCCGGCTTTCGGCTTTGCCGCTTTTCCAGGCGTCTACTGCACACGGTCAGCGCATCTTCTGCACCCTTTTTCCTCAGCTCGAGCTGCAAAGACACTTCCTCTTATTCAGAGTGCGCAACACTTCCGTGCAGCTCTCGCATACGGAAGAAACCGGCAGAGAAGGCCTTTAGTTGCCTTAGTCTTTCTGCGGCCGAGACGTTCAACACAGCACGACAAGCTGGGCGACGACAAGGGCACGTGAAGCAAACGCTTTTTCCTGGCCCATTTTGCTGTGCCACGCTCTTCTGCGGCTCTTCGGCGCTTGCCCAACTCGAACGCGCCTGCTTGCCGCTTCGAGCTGGCAAAGGAGCACAGCCAGCCGACGGCACGTTTCAGGTCGTGCAAAGGAAGAGCTTGGCCGTTTGAACGTGCTGCAGCTGCGTGGTTGCGCAAGTTGCAGGGGCAAGCTCCTGACAAGCGTCTTGGCCCGGCACAGTTTCCCCTCTGCCAGACGCAGTGGAAATGCTTTCCGCTTGCATTCGCACCAAGAGACGCCGATTGCGGGGCTCCGGACCACCGAGAAGGTAACTGCATGAAGCAGGGAGTGGCGGGAGTGTCTTTCGGCAGAAGCGGCGCTCTGGAGCGCTTGGCAGCCGGCGCAACGCGCCATGTGTTCGAGAAGACGCCGTTCCGCGTCCGGGAGGGCGAAAGCGCGAGGCACTGGAAAGCGCGAGCGCTGCAGGCAGGCCGAGAAGGAAGGTGCTTAGCAGGCAGCTGGCGTGCAAAGCTTTCGGAGTGCAAGAGGAACGGAGCTGCCGCTCGCCCGCAGGCTGAATTGACGTTAGCTGTGGTCTGGAAGGTGTTCAGCCACGGCTTCCTTGTGCTGCTTGCCTGTTGCTGTTGCTGCTCTCTGCGGGAACTCCGTGCTATCTCTTAGGCTCTGAAATGCTGTGGAATGCCCTGTGGAGTGCAGAAGCCTGCCACAGAAAGTGCGGAAGAGTGTACCGCAAATCCGTGTTTGTGCAATTTGCAGGGGTAAGCTGCACAAATATGTGCTGTCGCGGCACACGTTCTCCTCGCCAGCCTCAGCGCAAAAGCTTTCCGCTTGCATTAAGAGCAAGAACGGCAGACGGCGGGAGTCCGGAGCTCGGAGAAGGGAACGGCAAGAGGCGAGCCTCCTCGGGCAGAAGCCGCTTTCCGGAGCTCTTGGCAAGCGGCCAACAAAGCATGTGTGAGCGGGAAGGTGCCGGTCGGTGTGCAAGGCACTGGAAAGCGCGAGCGCTGCAGGCAGGCCGAGAAGGAAGGTGCTTAGCAGGCAGCTGGCGCGCAAAGCTTTCGGAGTGCAAGAGGAACGGAGCTGCCGCTCGCCCGCAGGCTGAATTGACGTTAGCTGTGGTCTGGAAGGTGTTCAGCCACGGCTTCCTTGTGCTGCTTGCCTGTTGCTGTTTCCAACACAGTTCTAGGCACCGGGATGCAGAGAAATGGCTTGTGGTGCGCATAAGCCTGCCACACGGAAGGTGTAAGGAATTGCCAAGCTACACCTTTTCTGACCATGTGCCACAGCTGCGCGTCCTGTGTTCAAGCAACGAGAGCGTGCCCGGCTCTGTCTGACTGCGAAGAAGCAGATGTTGCTCTTGCAATACTCTACGCGGCTCACAGAAGCCGGGCGCTCTGGCGCTGGATCGGAGCCGGCTTTCGGCTTTGCCGCTTTTCCAGGCGTCTACTGCACACGGTCAGCGCATCTTCTGCACCCTTTTTCCTCAGCTCGAGCTGCAAAGACACTCCCTCTTATTCAGAGTGCGCAACACTTCCGTGCAGCTCTCGCATACGGAAGAAACCGGCAGAGAAGGCCTTTAGTTGCCTTAGTCTTTCTGCGGCCGAGACGTTCAACACAGCACGACAAGCTGGGCGACGACAAGGGCACGTGAAGCAAACGCTTTTTCCTGGCCCATTTTGCTGTGCCACGCTCTTCTGCGGCTCTTCGGCGCTTGCCCAACTCGAACGCGCCTGCTTGCCGCTTCGAGCTGGCAAAGGAGCACAGCCAGCCGACGGCACGTTTCAGGTCGTGCAAAGGAAGAGCTTGGCCGTTTGAACGTGCTGCAGCTGCGTGGTTGCGCAAGTTGCAGGGGCAAGCTCCTGACAAGCGTCTTGGCCCGGCACAGTTTCCCCTCTGCCAGACGCAGTGGAAATGCTTTCCGCTTGCATTCGCACCAAGAGACGCCGATTGCGGGGCTCCGGACCACCGAGAAGGTAACTGCATGAAGCAGGGAGTGGCGGGAGTGTCTTTCGGCAGAAGCGGCGCTCTGGAGCGCTTGGCAGCCGGCGCAACGCGCCATGTGTTCGAGAAGACGCCGTTCCGCGTCCGGGAGGGCGAAAGCGCGAGGCACTGGAAAGCGCGAGCGCTGCAGGCAGGCCGAGAAGGAAGGTGCTTAGCAGGCAGCTGGCGCGCAAAGCTTTCGGAGTGCAAGAGGAACGGAGCTGCCGCTCGCCCGCAGGCTGAATTGACGTTAGCTGTGGTCTGGAAGGTGTTCAGCCACGGCTTCCTTGTGCTGCTTGCCTGTTGCTGTTGCTGCTCTCTGCGGGAACTCCGTGCTATCTCTTAGGCTCTGAAATGCTGTGGAATGCCCTGTGGAGTGCAGAAGCCTGCCAAAGAAAGTGCGGAAGAGTGTACCGCAAATCCGTGTTTGTGCAATTTGCAGGGGTAAGCTGCACAAATATGTGCTGTCGCGGCACACGTTCTCCTCGCCAGCCTCAGCGCAAAAGCTTTCCGCTTGCATTAAGAGCAAGAACGGCAGACGGCGGGAGTCCGGAGCTCGGAGAAGGGAACGGCAAGAGGCGAGCCTCCTCGGGCAGAAGCCGCTTTCCGGAGCTCTTGGCAAGCGGCCAACAAAGCATGTGTGAGCGGGAAGGTGCCAGTCGGTGTGCAAGGCACTGGAAAGCGCGAGCGCTGCAGGCAGGCCGAGAAGGAAGGTGCTTAGCAGGCAGCTGGCGCGCAAAGCTTTCGGAGTGCAAGAGGAACGGAGCTGCCGCTCGCCCGCAGGCTGAATTGACGTTAGCTGTGGTCTGGAAGGTGTTCAGCCACGGCTTCCTTGTGCTGCTTGCCTGTTGCTGTTGCTGCTCTCTGCGGGAACTCCGTGCTATCTCTTAGGCTCTGAAATGCTGTGGAATGCCCTGTGGAGTGCAGAAGCCTGCCACAGAAAGTGCGGAAGAGTGTACCGCAAATCCGTGTTTGTGCAATTTGCAGGGGTAAGCTGCACAAATATGTGCTGTCGCGGCACACGTTCTTCTCGCCAGCCTCAGCGCAAAAGCTTTCCGCTTGCATTAAGAGCAAGAACGGCAGACGGCGGGAGTCCGGAGCTCGGAGAAGGGAACGGCAAGAGGCGAGCCTCCTCGGGCAGAAGCCGCTTTCCGGAGCTCTTGGCAAGCGGCCAACAAAGCATGTGTGAGCGGGAAGGTGCCGGTCGGTGTGCAAGGCACTGGAAAGCGCGAGCGCTGCAGGCAGGCCGAGAAGGAAGGTGCTTAGCAGGCAGCTGGCGCGCAAAGCTTTCGGAGTGCAAGAGGAACGGAGCTGCCGCTCGCCCGCAGGCTGAATTGACGTTAGCTGTGGTCTGGAAGGTGTTCAGCCACGGCTTCCTTGTGCTGCTTGCCTGTTGCTGTTTCCAACACAGTTCTAGGCACCGGGATGCAGAGAAATGGCTTGTGGTGCGCATAAGCCTGCCACACGGAAGGTGTAAGGAATTGCCAAGCTACACCTTTTCTGACCATGTGCCACAGCTGCGCGTCCTGTGTTCAAGCAACGAGAGCGTGCCCGGCTCTGTCTGACTGCGAAGAAGCAGATGTTGCTCTTGCAATACTCTACGCGGCTCACAGAAGCCGGGCGCTCTGGCGCTGGATCGGAGCCGGCTTTCGGCTTTGCCGCTTTTCCAGGCGTCTACTGCACACGGTCAGCGCATCTTCTGCACCCTTTTTCCTCAGCTCGTGCTGCAAAGACACTCCCTCTTATTCAGAGTGCGCAACACTTCCGTGCAGCTCTCGCATACGGAAGAAACCGGCAGAGAAGGCCTTTAGTTGCCTTAGTCTTTCTGCGGCCGAGACGTTCAACACAGCACGACAAGCTGGGCGACGACAAGGGCACGTGAAGCAAACGCTTTTTCCTGGCCCATTTTGCTGTGCCACGCTCTTCTGCGGCTCTTCGGCGCTTGCCCAACTCGAACGCGCCTGCTTGCCGCTTCGAGCTGGCAAAGGAGCACAGCCAGCCGACGGCACGTTTCAGGTCGTGCAAAGGAAGAGCTTGGCCGTTTGAACGTGCTGCAGCTGCGTGGTTGCGCAAGTTGCAGGGGCAAGCTCCTGACAAGCGTCTTGGCCCGGCACAGTTTCCCCTCTGCCAGACGCAGTGGAAATGCTTTCCGCTTGCATTCGCACCAAGAGACGCCGATTGCGGGGCTCCGGACCACCGAGAAGGTAACTGCATGAAGCAGGGAGTGGCGGGAGTGTCTTTCGGCAGAAGCGGCGCTCTGGAGCGCTTGGCAGCCGGCGCAACGCGCCATGTGTTCGAGAAGACGCCGTTCCGCGTCCGGGAGGGCGAAAGCGCGAGGCACTGGAAAGCGCGAGCGCTGCAGGCAGGCCGAGAAGGAAGGTGCTTAGCAGGCAGCTGGCGCGCAAAGCTTTCGGAGTGCAAGAGGAACGGAGCTGCCGCTCGCCCGCAGGCTGAATTGACGTTAGCTGTGGTCTGGAAGGTGTTCAGCCACGGCTTCCTTGTGCTGCTTGCCTGTTGCTGTTGCTGCTCTCTGCGGGAACTCCGTGCTATCTCTTAGGCTCTGAAATGCTGTGGAATGCCCTGTGGAGTGCAGAAGCCTGCCACAGAAAGTGCGGAAGAGTGTACCGCAAATCCGTGTTTGTGCAATTTGCAGGGGTAAGCTGCACAAATATGTGCTGTCGCGGCACACGTTCTCCTCGCCAGCCTCAGCGCAAAAGCTTTCCGCTTGCATTAAGAGCAAGAACGGCAGACGGCGGGAGTCCGGAGCTCGGAGAAGGGAACGGCAAGAGGCGAGCCTCCTCGGGCAGAAGCCGCTTTCCGGAGCTCTTGGCAAGCGGCCAACAAAGCATGTGTGAGCGGGAAGGTGCCGGTCGGTGTGCAAGGCACTGGAAAGCGCGAGCGCTGCAGGCAGGCTGAGAAGGAAGGTGCTTAGCAGGCAGCTGGCGCGCAAAGCTTTCGGAGTGCAAGAGGAACGGAGCTGCCGCTCGCCCGCAGGCTGAATTGACGTTAGCTGTGGTCTGGAAGGTGTTCAGCCACGGCTTCCTTGTGCTGCTTGCCTGTTGCTGTTTCCAACACAGTTCTAGGCACCGGGATGCAGAGAAATGGCTTGTGGTGCGCATAAGCCTGCCACACGGAAGGTGTAAGGAATTGCCAAGCTACACCTTTTCTGACCATGTGCCACAGCTGCGCGTCCTGTGTTCAAGCAACGAGAGCGTGCCCGGCTCTGTCTGACTGCGAAGAAGCAGATGTTGCTCTTGCAATACTCTACGCGGCTCACAGAAGCCGGGCGCTCTGGCGCTGGATCGGAGCCGGCTTTCGGCTTTGCCGCTTTTCCAGGCGTCTACTGCACACGGTCAGCGCATCTTCTGCACCCTTTTTCCTCAGCTCGAGCTGCAAAGACACTCCCTCTTATTCAGAGTGCGCAACACTTCCGTGCAGCTCTCGCATACGGAAGAAACCGGCAGAGAAGGCCTTTAGTTGCCTTAGTCTTTCTGCGGCCGAGACGTTCAACACAGCACGACAAGCCGGGCGACGACAAGGGCACGTGAAGCAAACGCTTTTTCCTGGCCCATTTTGCCGTGCCACGCTCTTCTGCGGCTCTTCGGCGCTTGCCCAACTCGAACGCGCCTGCTTGCCGCTTCGAGCTGGCAAAGGAGCACAGCCAGCCGACGGCACGTTTCAGGTCGTGCAAAGGAAGAGCTTGGCCGTTTGAACGTGCTGCAGCTGCGTGGTTGCACAAGTTGCAGGGGCAAGCTCCTGACAAGCGTCTTGGCCCGGCACAGTTTCCCCTCTGCCAGACGCAGTGGAAATGCTTTCTGCTTGCATTCGCACCAAGAGACGCCGATTGCGGTGCTCCGGACCACCGAGAAGGTAACTGCATGAAGCAGGGGGTGGCGGGAGTGTCTTTCGGCAGAAGCGGCGCTCTGGAGCGCTTGGCAGCCGGCGCAACGCGCCATGTGTTCGAGAAGACGCCGTTCCGCGTCCGGGAGGGCGAAAGCGCGAGGCACTGGAAAGCGCGAGCGCTGCAGGCAGGCCGAGAAGGAAGGTGCTTAGCAGGCAGCTGGCGCGCAAAGCTTTCGGAGTGCAAGAGGAACGGAGCTGCCGCTCGCCCGCAGGCTGAATTGACGTTAGCTGTGGTCTGGAAGGTGTTCAGCCACGGCTTCCTTGTGCTGCTTGCCTGTTGCTGTTGCTGCTCTCTGCGGGAACTCCGTGCTATCTCTTAGGCTCTGAAATGCTGTGGAATGCCCTGTGGAGTGCAGAAGCCTGCCACAGAAAGTGCGGAAGAGTGTACCGCAAATCCGTGTTTGTGCAATTTGCAGGGGTAAGCTGCACAAATATGTGCTGTCGCGGCACACGTTCTCCTCGCCAGCCTCAGCGCAAAAGCTTTCCGCTTGCATTAAGAGCAAGAACGGCAGACGGCGGGAGTCCGGAGCTCGGAGAAGGGAACGGCAAGAGGCGAGCCTCCTCGGGCAGAAGCCGCTTTCCGGAGCTCTTGGCAAGCGGCCAACAAAGCATGTGTGAGCGGGAAGGTGCCGGTCGGTGTGCAAGGCACTGGAAAGCGCGAGCGCTGCAGGCAGGCCGAGAAGGAAGGTGCTTAGCAGGCAGCTGGCGCGCAAAGCTTTCGGAGTGCAAGAGGAACGGAGCTGCCGCTCGCCCGCAGGCTGAATTGACGTTAGCTGTGGTCTGGAAGGTGTTCAGCCACGGCTTCCTTGTGCTGCTTGCCTGTTGCTGTTTCCAACACAGTTCTAGGCACCGGGATGCAGAGAAATGGCTTGTGGTGCGCATAAGCCTGCCACACGGAAGGTGTAAGGAATTGCCGAGCTACACCTTTTCTGACCATGTGCCACAGCTGCGCGTCCCGTGTTCAAGCAACGAGAGCGTGCCCGGCTCTGTCTGACTGCGAAGAAGCAGATGTTGCTCTTGCAATACTCTACGCGGCTCACAGAAGCCGGGCGCTCTGGCGCTGGATCGGAGCCGGCTTTCGGCTTTGCCGCTTTTCCAGGCGTCTACTGCACACGGTCAGCGCATCTTCTGCACCCTTTTTCCTCAGCTCGAGCTGCAAAGACACTTCCTCTTATTCAGAGTGCGCAACACTTCCGTGCAGCTCTCGCATACGGAAGAAACCGGCAGAGAAGGCCTTTAGTTGCCTTGGTCTTTCTGCGGCCGAGACGTTCAACACAGCACGACAAGCCGGGCGACGACAAGGGCACGTGAAGCAAACGCTTTTTCCTGGCCCATTTTGCCGTGCCACGCTCTTCTGCGGCTCTTCGGCGCTTGCCCAACTCGAACGCGCCTGCTTGCCGCTTCGAGCTGGCAAAGGAGCACAGCCAGCCGACGGCACGTTTCAGGTCGTGCAAAGGAAGAGCTTGGCCGTTTGAACGTGCTGCAGCTGCGTGGTTGCACAAGTTGCAGGGGCAAGCTCCTGACAAGCGTCTTGGCCCGGCACAGTTTCCCCTCTGCCAGACGCAGTGGAAATGCTTTCCGCTTGCATTCGCACCAAGAGACGCCGATTGCGGTGCTCCGGACCACCGAGAAGGTAACTGCATGAAGCAGGGGGTGGCGGGAGTGTCTTTCGGCAGAAGCGGCGCTCTGGAGCGCTTGGCAGCCGGCGCAACGCGCCATGTGTTCGAGAAGACGCCGTTCCGCGTCCGGGAGGGCGAAAGCGCGAGGCACTGGAAAGCGCGAGCGCTGCAGGCAGGCCGAGAAGGAAGGTGCTTAGCAGGCAGCTGGCGCGCAAAGCTTTCGGAGTGCAAGAGGAACGGAGCTGCCGCTCGCCCGCAGGCTGAATTGACGTTAGCTGTGGTCTGGAAGGTGTTCAGCCACGGCTTCCTTGTGCTGCTTGCCTGTTGCTGTTGCTGCTCTCTGCGGGAACTCCGTGCTATCTCTTAGGCTCTGAAATGCTGTGGAATGCCCTGTGGAGTGCAGAAGCCTGCCACAGAAAGTGCGGAAGAGTGTACCGCAAATCCGTGTTTGTGCAATTTGCAGGGGTAAGCTGCACAAATATGTGCTGTCGCGGCACACGTTCTCCTCGCCAGCCTCAGCGCAAAAGCTTTCCGCTTGCATTAAGAGCAAGAACGGCAGACGGCGGGAGTCCGGAGCTCGGAGAAGGGAACGGCAAGAGGCGAGCCTCCTCGGGCAGAAGCCGCTTTCCGGAGCTCTTGGCAAGCGGCCAACAAAGCATGTGTGAGCGGGAAGGTGCCGGTCGGTGTGCAAGGCACTGGAAAGCGCGAGCGCTGCAGGCAGGCCGAGAAGGAAGGTGCTTAGCAGGCAGCTGGCGCGCAAAGCTTTCGGAGTGCAAGAGGAACGGAGCTGCCGCTCGCCCGCAGGCTGAATTGACGTTAGCTGTGGTCTGGAAGGTGTTCAGCCACGGCTTCCTTGTGCTGCTTGCCTGTTGCTGTTGCTGCTCTCTGCGGGAACTCCGTGCTATCTCTTAGGCTCTGAAATGCTGTGGAATGCCCTGTGGAGTGCAGAAGCCTGCCACAGAAAGTGCGGAAGAGTGTACCGCAAATCCGTGTTTGTGCAATTTGCAGGGGTAAGCTGCACAAATATGTGCTGTCGCGGCACACGTTCTCCTCGCCAGCCTCAGCGCAAAAGCTTTCCGCTTGCATTAAGAGCAAGAACGGCAGACGGCGGGAGTCCGGAGCTCGGAGAAGGGAACGGCAAGAGGCGAGCCTCCTCGGGCAGAAGCCGCTTTCCGGAGCTCTTGGCAAGCGGCCAACAAAGCATGTGTGAGCGGGAAGGTGCCGGTCGGTGTGCAAGGCACTGGAAAGCGCGAGCGCTGCAGGCAGGCCGAGAAGGAAGGTGCTTAGCAGGCAGCTGGCGCGCAAAGCTTTCGGAGTGCAAGAGGAACGGAGCTGCCGCTCGCCCGCAGGCTGAATTGACGTTAGCTGTGGTCTGGAAGGTGTTCAGCCACGGCTTCCTTGTGCTGCTTGCCTGTTGCTGTTGCTGCTCTCTGCGGGAACTCCGTGCTATCTCTTAGGCTCTGAAATGCTGTGGAATGCCCTGTGGAGTGCAGAAGCCTGCCACAGAAAGTGCGGAAGAGTGTACCGCAAATCCGTGTTTGTGCAATTTGCAGGGGTAAGCTGCACAAATATGTGCTGTCGCGGCACACGTTCTCCTCGCCAGCCTCAGCGCAAAAGCTTTCCGCTTGCATTAAGAGCAAGAACGGCAGACGGCGGGAGTCCGGAGCTCGGAGAAGGGAACGGCAAGAGGCGAGCCTCCTCGGGCAGAAGCCGCTTTCCGGAGCTCTTGGCAAGCGGCCAACAAAGCATGTGTGAGCGGGAAGGTGCCGGTCGGTGTGCAAGGCACTGGAAAGCGCGAGCGCTGCAGGCAGGCCGAGAAGGAAGGTGCTTAGCAGGCAGCTGGCGCGCAAAGCTTTCGGAGTGCAAGAGGAACGGAGCTGCCGCTCGCCCGCAGGCTGAATTGACGTTAGCTGTGGTCTGGAAGGTGTTCAGCCACGGCTTCCTTGTGCTGCTTGCCTGTTGCTGTTGCTGCTCTCTGCGGGAACTCCGTGCTATCTCTTAGGCTCTGAAATGCTGTGGAATGCCCTGTGGAGTGCAGAAGCCTGCCACAGAAAGTGCGGAAGAGTGTACCGCAAATCCGTGTTTGTGCAATTTGCAGGGGTAAGCTGCACAAATATGTGCTGTCGCGGCACACGTTCTCCTCGCCAGCCTCAGCGCAAAAGCTTTCCGCTTGCATTAAGAGCAAGAACGGCAGACGGCGGGAGTCCGGAGCTCGGAGAAGGGAACGGCAAGAGGCGAGCCTCCTCGGGCAGAAGCCGCTTTCCGGAGCTCTTGGCAAGCGGCCAACAAAGCATGTGTGAGCGGGAAGGTGCCGGTCGGTGTGCAAGGCACTGGAAAGCGCGAGCGCTGCAGGCAGGCCGAGAAGGAAGGTGCTTAGCAGGCAGCTGGCGCGCAAAGCTTTCGGAGTGCAAGAGGAACGGAGCTGCCGCTCGCCCGCAGGCTGAATTGACGTTAGCTGTGGTCTGGAAGGTGTTCAGCCACGGCTTCCTTGTGCTGCTTGCCTGTTGCTGTTTCCAACACAGTTCTAGGCACCGGGATGCAGAGAAATGGCTTGTGGTGCGCATAAGCCTGCCACACGGAAGGTGTAAGGAATTGCCAAGCTACACCTTTTCTGACCATGTGCCACAGCTGCGCGTCCCGTGTTCAAGCAACGAGAGTGTGCCCGGCTCTGTCTGACTGCGAAGAAGCAGATGTTGCTCTTGCAATACTCTACGCGGCTCACAGAAGCCGGGTGCTCTGGCGCTGGATCGGAGCCGGCTTTCGGCTTTGCCGCTTTTCCAGGCGTGTACTGCACACGGTCAGCGCATCTTCTGCACCCTTTTTCCTCAGCTCGAGCTGCAAAGACACTTCCTCTTATTCAGAGTGCGCAACACTTCCGTGCAGCTCTCGCATACGGAAGAAACCGGCAGAGAAGGCCTTTAGTTGCCTTGGTCTTTCTGCGGCCGAGACGTTCAACACAGCACGACAAGCTGGGCGACGACAAGGGCACGTGAAGCAAACGCTTTTTCCTGGCCCATTTTGCTGTGCCACGCTCTTCTGCGGCTCTTCGGCGCTTGCCCAACTCGAACGCGCCTGCTTGCCGCTTCGAGCTGGCAAAGGAGCACAGCCAGCCGACGGCACGTTTCAGGTCGTGCAAAGGAAGAGCTTGGCCGTTTGAACGTGCTGCAGCTGCGTGGTTGCGCAAGTTGCAGGGGCAAGCTCCTGACAAGCGTCTTGGCCCGGCACAGTTTCCCCTCTGCCAGACGCAGTGGAAATGCTTTCCGCTTGCATTCGCACCAAGAGACGCCGATTGCGGGGCTCCGGACCACCGAGAAGGTAACTGCATGAAGCAGGGAGTGGCGGGAGTGTCTTTCGGCAGAAGCGGCGCTCTGGAGCGCTTGGCAGCCGGCGCAACGCGCCATGTGTTCGAGAAGACGCCGTTCCGCGTCCGGGAGGGCGAAAGCGCGAGGCACTGGAAAGCGCGAGCGCTGCAGGCAGGCCGAGAAGGAAGGTGCTTAGCAGGCAGCTGGCGCGCAAAGCTTTCGGAGTGCAAGAGGAACGGAGCTGCCGCTCGCCCGCAGGCTGAATTGACGTTAGCTGTGGTCTGGAAGGTGTTCAGCCACGGCTTCCTTGTGCTGCTTGCCTGTTGCTGTTGCTGCTCTCTGCGGGAACTCCGTGCTATCTCTTAGGCTCTGAAATGCTGTGGAATGCCCTGTGGAGTGCAGAAGCCTGCCACAGAAAGTGCGGAAGAGTGTACCGCAAATCCGTGTTTGTGCAATTTGCAGGGGTAAGCTGCACAAATATGTGCTGTCGCGGCACACGTTCTCCTCGCCAGCCTCAGCGCAAAAGCTTTCCGCTTGCATTAAGAGCAAGAACGGCAGACGGCGGGAGTCCGGAGCTCGGAGAAGGGAACGGCAAGAGGCGAGCCTCCTCGGGCAGAAGCCGCTTTCCGGAGCTCTTGGCAAGCGGCCAACAAAGCATGTGTGAGCGGGAAGGTGCCGGTCGGTGTGCAAGGCACTGGAAAGCGCGAGCGCTGCAGGCAGGCCGAGAAGGAAGGTGCTTAGCAGGCAGCTGGCGCGCAAAGCTTTCGGAGTGCAAGAGGAACGGAGCTGCCGCTCGCCCGCAGGCTGAATTGACGTTAGCTGTGGTCTGGAAGGTGTTCAGCCACGGCTTCCTTGTGCTGCTTGCCTGTTGCTGTTGCTGCTCTCTGCGGGAACTCCGTGCTATCTCTTAGGCTCTGAAATGCTGTGGAATGCCCTGTGGAGTGCAGAAGCCTGCCACAGAAAGTGCGGAAGAGTGTACCGCAAATCCGTGTTTGTGCAATTTGCAGGGGTAAGCTGCACAAATATGTGCTGTCGCGGCACACGTTCTCCTCGCCAGCCTCAGCGCAAAAGCTTTCCGCTTGCATTAAGAGCAAGAACGGCAGACGGCGGGAGTCCGGAGCTCGGAGAAGGGAACGGCAAGAGGCGAGCCTCCTCGGGCAGAAGCCGCTTTCCGGAGCTCTTGGCAAGCGGCCAACAAAGCATGTGTGAGCGGGAAGGTGCCGGTCGGTGTGCAAGGCACTGGAAAGCGCGAGCGCTGCAGGCAGGCCGAGAAGGAAGGCGCTTAGCAGGCAGCTGGCGCGCAAAGCTTTCGGAGTGCAAGAGGAACGGAGCTGCCGCTCGCCCGCAGGCTGAATTGACGTTAGCTGTGGTCTGGAAGGTGTTCAGCCACGGCTTCCTTGTGCTGCTTGCCTGTTGCTGTTGCTGCTCTCTGCGGGAACTCCGTGCTATCTCTTAGGCTCTGAAATGCTGTGGAATGCCCTGTGGAGTGCAGAAGCCTGCCACAGAAAGTGCGGAAGAGTGTACCGCAAATCCGTGTTTGTGCAATTTGCAGGGGTAAGCTGCACAAATATGTGCTGTCGCGGCACACGTTCTCCTCGCCAGCCTCAGCGCAAAAGCTTTCCGCTTGCATTAAGAGCAAGAACGGCAGACGGCGGGAGTCCGGAGCTCGGAGAAGGGAACGGCAAGAGGCGAGCCTCCTCGGGCAGAAGCCGCTTTCCGGAGCTCTTGGCAAGCGGCCAACAAAGCATGTGTGAGCGGGAAGGTGCCGGTCGGTGTGCAAGGCACTGGAAAGCGCGAGCGCTGCAGGCAGGCCGAGAAGGAAGGCGCTTAGCAGGCAGCTGGCGCGCAAAGCTTTCGGAGTGCAAGAGGAACGGAGCTGCCGCTCGCCCGCAGGCTGAATTGACGTTAGCTGTGGTCTGGAAGGTGTTCAGCCACGGCTTCCTTGTGCTGCTTGCCTGTTGCTGTTGCTGCTCTCTGCGGGAACTCCGTGCTATCTCTTAGGCTCTGAAATGCTGTGGAATGCCCTGTGGAGTGCAGAAGCCTGCCACAGAAAGTGCGGAAGAGTGTACCGCAAATCCGTGTTTGTGCAATTTGCAGGGGTAAGCTGCACAAATATGTGCTGTCGCGGCACACGTTCTCCTCGCCAGCCTCAGCGCAAAAGCTTTCCGCTTGCATTAAGAGCAAGAACGGCAGACGGCGGGAGTCCGGAGCTCGGAGAAGGGAACGGCAAGAGGCGAGCCTCCTCGGGCAGAAGCCGCTTTCCGGAGCTCTTGGCAAGCGGCCAACAAAGCATGTGTGAGCGGGAAGGTGCCGGTCGGTGTGCAAGGCACTGGAAAGCGCGAGCGCTGCAGGCAGGCCGAGAAGGAAGGCGCTTAGCAGGCAGCTGGCGCGCAAAGCTTTCGGAGTGCAAGAGGAACGGAGCTGCCGCTCGCCCGCAGGCTGAATTGACGTTAGCTGTGGTCTGGAAGGTGTTCAGCCACGGCTTCCTTGTGCTGCTTGCCTGTTGCTGTTGCTGCTCTCTGCGGGAACTCCGTGCTATCTCTTAGGCTCTGAAATGCTGTGGAATGCCCTGTGGAGTGCAGAAGCCTGCCACAGAAAGTGCGGAAGAGTGTACCGCAAATCCGTGTTTGTGCAATTTGCAGGGGTAAGCTGCACAAATATGTGCTGTCGCGGCACACGTTCTCCTCGCCAGCCTCAGCGCAAAAGCTTTCCGCTTGCATTAAGAGCAAGAACGGCAGACGGCGGGAGTCCGGAGCTCGGAGAAGGGAACGGCAAGAGGCGAGCCTCCTCGGGCAGAAGCCGCTTTCCGGAGCTCTTGGCAAGCGGCCAACAAAGCATGTGTGAGCGGGAAGGTGCCGGTCGGTGTGCAAGGCACTGGAAAGCGCGAGCGCTGCAGGCAGGCCGAGAAGGAAGGCGCTTAGCAGGCAGCTGGCGCGCAAAGCTTTCGGAGTGCAAGAGGAACGGAGCTGCCGCTCGCCCGCAGGCTGAATTGACGTTAGCTGTGGTCTGGAAGGTGTTCAGCCACGGCTTCCTTGTGCTGCTTGCCTGTTGCTGTTGCTGCTCTCTGCGGGAACTCCGTGCTATCTCTTAGGCTCTGAAATGCTGTGGAATGCCCTGTGGAGTGCAGAAGCCTGCCACAGAAAGTGCGGAAGAGTGTACCGCAAATCCGTGTTTGTGCAATTTGCAGGGGTAAGCTGCACAAATATGTGCTGTCGCGGCACACGTTCTCCTCGCCAGCCTCAGCGCAAAAGCTTTCCGCTTGCATTAAGAGCAAGAACGGCAGACGGCGGGAGTCCGGAGCTCGGAGAAGGGAACGGCAAGAGGCGAGCCTCCTCGGGCAGAAGCCGCTTTCCGGAGCTCTTGGCAAGCGGCCAACAAAGCATGTGTGAGCGGGAAGGTGCCGGTCGGTGTGCAAGGCACTGGAAAGCGCGAGCGCTGCAGGCAGGCCGAGAAGGAAGGTGCTTAGCAGGCAGCTGGCGCGCAAAGCTTTCGGAGTGCAAGAGGAACGGAGCTGCCGCTCGCCCGCAGGCTGAATTGACGTTAGCTGTGGTCTGGAAGGTGTTCAGCCACGGCTTCCTTGTGCTGCTTGCCTGTTGCTGTTTCCAACACAGTTCTAGGCACCGGGATGCAGAGAAATGGCTTGTGGTGCGCATAAGCCTGCCACACAGAAGGTGTAAGGAATTGACAAGCTACACCTTTTCTGACCATGTGCCACAGCTGCGCGTCCCGTGTTCAAGCAACGAGAGCGTGCCCGGCTCTGTCTGACTGCGAAGAAGCAGATGTTGCTCTTGCAATACTCTACGCGGCTCACAGAAGCCGGGCGCTCTGGCGCTGGATCGGAGCCGGCTTTCGGCTTTGCCGCTTTTCCAGGCGTGTACTGCACACGGTCAGCGCATCTTCTGCACCCTTTTTCCTCAGCTCGTGCTGCAAAGACACTTCCTCTTATTCAGAGTGCGCAACACTTCCGTGCAGCTCTCGCATACGGAAGAAACCGGCAGAGAAGGCCTTTAGTTGCCTTGGTCTTTCTGCGGCCGAGACCTTCAACACAGCACGACAAGCCGGGCGACGACAAGGGCACGTGAAGCAAACGCTTTTTCCTGGCCCATTTTGCTGTGCCACGCTCTTCTGCGGCTCTTCGGCGCTTGCCCAACTCGAACGCGCCTGCTTGCCGCTTCGAGCTGGCAAAGGAGCACAGCCAGCCGACGGCACGTTTCAGGTCGTGCAAAGGACGAGCTTGGCCGTTTGAACGTGCTGCAGCTGCGTGGTTGCGCAAGTTGCAGGGACAAGCTCCTGACAAGCGTCTTGGCCCGGCACAGTTTCCCCTCTGCCAGACGCAGTGGAAATGCTTTCCGCTTGCATTCGCACCAAGAGACGCCGATTGCGGGGCTCCGGACCACCGAGAAGGTAACTGCATGAAGCAGGGGGTGGCGGGAGTGTCTTTCAGCAGAAGCGGCGCTCTGGAGCGCTTGGCAGCCGGCGCAACGCGCCATGTGTTCGAGAAGACGCCGTTCCACGTCCGGGAGGGCGAAAGCGCGAGCGCTGCCAAAAGGCGAAGAAGGAAGCCGCTGAGCGGCCGGCTTGTGCGCGGAGCTTGCGGACTGCGAGAGGAACGTAACTGCCTGCCGCCCGCCTGCCGAATGGACCTTAGCTGTCGCCCGGAAGAAGAAGAGCCGCGCCTTCCCTGTGCTGCTTGGCTCTTCCTCTTCTTGCTCTCTGCGGGAACTCTTGCGCTTTCTTTTAGGCACCGGGATGCAGAGAAACGGCTTGTGGTGCGCATAAGCCTGCCACACGGAAGGTGTAAGGAATTGCCAAGCTACACCTTTTCTGACCATGTGCCACAGCTGCGCGTCCCGTGTTCAAGCAACGAGAGCGTGCCCGGCTCTGTCTGACTGCGAAGAAGCAGATGTTGTTCTTGCAATACTCTACGCGGCTCACAGAAGCCGGGCGCTCTGGCGCTGGATCGGAGCCGGCTTTCGGCTTCGCCGCTTTTCCAGGCGTGTACTGCACACGGTCAGCGCATCTTCTGCACCCTTTTTCCTCAGCTCGAGCTGCAAAGACACTTCCTCTTATTCAGAGTGCGCAACACTTCCGTGCAGCTCTCGCATACGGAAGAAACCGGCAGAGAAGGCCTTTAGTTGCCTTGGTCTTTCTGCGGCCGAGACCTTCAACACAGCACGACAAGCCGGGCGACGACAAGGGCACGTGAAGCAAACGCTTTTTCCTGGCCCATTTTGCTGTGCCACGCTCTTCTGCGGCTCTTCGGCGCTTGCCCAACTCGAACGCGCCTGCTTGCCGCTTCGAGCTGGCAAAGGAGCACAGCCAGCCGACGGCACGTTTCAGGTCGTGCAAAGGACGAGCTTGGCCGTTTGAACGTGCTGCAGCTGCGTGGTTGCGCAAGTTGCAGGGACAAGCTCCTGACAAGCGTCTTGGCCCGGCACAGTTTCCCCTCTGCCAGATGCAGTGGAAATGCTTTCCGCTTGCATTCGCACCAAGAGACGCCGATTGCGGGGCTCCGGACCACCGAGAAGGTAACTGCATGAAGCAGGGGGTGGCGGGAGTGTCTTTCGGCAGAAGCGGCGCTCTGGAGCGCTTGGCAGCCGGCGCAACGCGCCATGTGTTCGAGAAGACGCCGTTCCGCGTCCGGGAGGGCGAAAGCGCGAGGCACTGGAAAGCGCGAGCGCTGCAGGCAGGCCGAGAAGGAAGGTGCTTAGCAGGCAGCTGGCGCGCAAAGCTTTCGGAGTGCAAGAGGAACGGAGCTGCCGCTCGCCCGCAGGCTGAATTGACGTTAGCTGTGGTCTGGAAGGTGTTCAGCCACGGCTTCCTTGTGCTGCTTGCCTGTTGCTGTTTCCAACACAGTTCTAGGCACCGGGATGCAGAGAAATGGCTTGTGGTGCGCATAAGCCTGCCACACGGAAGGTGTAAGGAATTGCCAAGCTACACCTTTTCTGACCATGTGCCACAGCTGCGCGTCCCGTGTTCAAGCAACGAGAGCGTGCCCGGCTCTGTCTGACTGCGAAGAAGCAGATGTTGCTCTTGCGATACTCTACGCGGCTCACAGAAGCCGGGCGCTCTGGCGCTGGATCGGAGCCGGCTTTCGGCTTTGCCGCTTTTCCAGGCGTGTACTGCACACGGTCAGCGCATCTTCTGCACCCTTTTTCCTCAGCTCGAGCTGCAAAGACACTTCCTCTTATTCAGAGTGCGCAACACTTCCGTGCAGCTCTCGCATACGGAAGAAACCGGCAGAGAAGGCCTTTAGTTGCCTTGGTCTTTCTGCGGCCGAGACGTTCAACACAGCACGACAAGCCGGGCGACGACAAGGGCACGTGAAGCAAACGCTTTTTCCTGGCCCATTTTGCTGTGCCACGCTCTTCTGCGGCTCTTCGGCGCTTGCCCAACTCGAACGCGCCTGCTTGCCGCTTCGAGCTGGCAAAGGAGCACAGCCAGCCGACGGCACGTTTCAGGTCGTGCAAAGGACGAGCTTGGCCGTTTGAACGTGCTGCAGCTGCGTGGTTGCGCAAGTTGCAGGGACAAGCTCCTGACAAGCGTCTTGGCCCGGCACAGTTTCCCCTCTGCCAGACGCAGTGGAAATGCTTTCCGCTTGCATTCGCACCAAGAGACGCCGATTGCGGGGCTCCGGACCACCGAGAAGGTAACTGCATGAAGCAGGGGGTGGCGGGAGTGTCTTTCGGCAGAAGCGGCGCTCTGGAGCGCTTGGCAGCCGGCGCAACGCGCCATGTGTTCGAGAAGACGCCGTTCCGCGTCCGGGAGGGCGAAAGCGCGAGCGCTGCCAAAAGGCGAAGAAGGAAGCCGCTGAGCGGCCGGCTTGTGTGCGGAGCTTGCGGACTGCGAGAGGAACGTAACTGCCTGCCGCCCGCCTGCCGAATGGACCTTAGCTGTCGCCCGGAAGAAGAAGAGCCGCGCCTTCCCTGTGCTGCTTGGCTCTTCCTCTTCTTGCTCTCTGCGGGAACTCTTGCGCTTTCTTTTAGGCACCGGGATGCAGAGAAATGGCTTGTGGTGCGCATAAGCCTGCCACACGGAAGGTGTAAGGAATTGCCAAGCTACACCTTTTCTGACCATGTGCCACAGCTGCGCGTCCCGTGTTCAAGCAACGAGAGCGTGCCCGGCTCTGTCTGACTGCGAAGAAGCAGATGTTGCTCTTGCAATACTCTACGCGGCTCACAGAAGCCGGGCGCTCTGGCGCTGGATCGGAGCCGGCTTTCGGCTTTGCCGCTTTTCCAGGCGTGTACTGCACACGGTCAGCGCATCTTCTGCACCCTTTTTCCTCAGCTCGAGCTGCAAAGACACTTCCTCTTATTCAGAGTGCGCAACACTTCCGTGCAGCTCTCGCATACGGAAGAAACCGGCAGAGAAGGCCTTTAGTTGCCTTGGTCTTTCTGCGGCCGAGACCTTCAACACAGCACGACAAGCCGGGCGACGACAAGGGCACGTGAAGCAAACGCTTTTTCCTGGCCCATTTTGCTGTGCCACGCTCTTCTGCGGCTCTTCGGCGCTTGCCCAACTCGAACGCGCCTGCTTGCCGCTTCGAGCTGGCAAAGGAGCACAGCCAGCCGACGGCACGTTTCAGGTCGTGCAAAGGACGAGCTTGGCCGTTTGAACGTGCTGCAGCTGCGTGGTTGCGCAAGTTGCAGGGACAAGCTCCTGACAAGCGTCTTGGCCCGGCACAGTTTCCCCTCTGCCAGATGCAGTGGAAATGCTTTCCGCTTGCATTCGCACCAAGAGACGCCGATTGCGGGGCTCCGGACCACCGAGAAGGTAACTGCATGAAGCAGGGGGTGGCGGGAGTGTCTTTCGGCAGAAGCGGCGCTCTGGAGCGCTTGGCAGCCGGCGCAACGCGCCATGTGTTCGAGAAGACGCCGTTCCGCGTCCGGGAGGGCGAAAGCGCGAGGCACTGGAAAGCGCGAGCGCTGCAGGCAGGCCGAGAAGGAAGGTGCTTAGCAGGCAGCTGGCGCGCAAAGCTTTCGGAGTGCAAGAGGAACGGAGCTGCCGCTCGCCCGCAGGCTGAATTGACGTTAGCTGTGGTCTGGAAGGTGTTCAGCCACGGCTTCCTTGTGCTGCTTGCCTGTTGCTGTTTCCAACACAGTTCTAGGCACCGGGATGCAGAGAAATGGCTTGTGGTGCGCATAAGCCTGCCACACGGAAGGTGTAAGGAATTGCCAAGCTACACCTTTTCTGACCATGTGCCACAGCTGCGCGTCCCGTGTTCAAGCAACGAGAGCGTGCCCGGCTCTGTCTGACTGCGAAGAAGCAGATGTTGCTCTTGCAATACTCTACGCGGCTCACAGAAGCCGGGCGCTCTGGCGCTGGATCGGAGCCGGCTTTCGGCTTTGCCGCTTTTCCAGGCGTGTACTGCACACGGTCAGCGCATTTTCTGCACCCTTTTTCCTCAGCTCGTGCTGCAAAGACACTTCCTCTTATTCAGAGTGCGCAACACTTCCGTGCAGCTCTCGCATACGGAAGAAACCGGCAGAGAAGGCCTTTAGTTGCCTTGGTCTTTCTGCGGCCGAGACGTTCAACACAGCACGACAAGCCGGGCGACGACAAGGGCACGTGAAGCAAACGCTTTTTCCTGGCCCATTTTGCTGTGCCACGCTCTTCTGTGGCTCTTCGGCGCTTGCCCAACTCGAACGCGCCTGCTTGCCGCTTCGAGCTGGCAAAGGAGCACAGCCAGCCGACGGCACGTTTCAGGTCGTGCAAAGGACGAGCTTGGCCGTTTGAACGTGCTGCAGCTGCGTGGTTGCGCAAGTTGCAGGGACAAGCTCCTGACAAGCGTCTTGGCCCGGCACAGTTTCCCCTCTGCCAGATGCAGTGGAAATGCTTTCCGCTTGCATTCGCACCAAGAGACGCCGATTGCGGGGCTCCGGACCACCGAGAAGGTAACTGCATGAAGCAGGGGGTGGCGGGAGTGTCTTTCGGCAGAAGCGGCGCTCTGGAGCGCTTGGCAGCCGGCGCAACGCGCCATGTGTTCGAGAAGACGCCGTTCCGCGTCCGGGAGGGCGAAAGCGCGAGGCACTGGAAAGCGCGAGCGCTGCAGGCAGGCCGAGAAGGAAGGTGCTTAGCAGGCAGCTGGCGCGCAAAGCTTTCGGAGTGCAAGAGGAACGGAGCTGCCGCTCGCCCGCAGGCTGAATTGACGTTAGCTGTGGTCTGGAAGGTGTTCAGCCACGGCTTCCTTGTGCTGCTTGCCTGTTGCTGTTTCCAACACAGTTCTAGGCACCGGGATGCAGAGAAATGGCTTGTGGTGCGCATAAGCCTGCCACACAGAAGGTGTAAGGAATTGCCAAGCTACACCTTTTCTGACCATGTGCCACAGCTGCGCGTCCCGTGTTCAAGCAACGAGAGCGTGCCCGGCTCTGTCTGACTGCGAAGAAGCAGATGTTGCTCTTGCAATACTCTACGCGGCTCACAGAAGCCGGGCGCTCTGGCGCTGGATCGGAGCCGGCTTTCGGCTTTGCCGCTTTTCCAGGCGTGTACTGCACACGGTCAGCGCATCTTCTGCACCCTTTTTCCTCAGCTCGAGCTGCAAAGACACTTCCTCTTATTCAGAGTGCGCAACACTTCCGTGCAGCTCTCGCATACGGAAGAAACCGGCAGAGAAGGCCTTTAGTTGCCTTGGTCTTTCTGCGGCCGAGACCTTCAACACAGCACGACAAGCCGGGCGACGACAAGGGCACGTGAAGCAAACGCTTTTTCCTGGCCCATTTTGCTGTGCCACGCTCTTCTGCGGCTCTTCGGCGCTTGCCCAACTCGAACGCGCCTGCTTGCCGCTTCGAGCTGGCAAAGGAGCACAGCCAGCCGACGGCACGTTTCAGGTCGTGCAAAGGACGAGCTTGGCCGTTTGAACGTGCTGCAGCTGCGTGGTTGCGCAAGTTGCAGGGACAAGCTCCTGACAAGCGTCTTGGCCCGGCACAGTTTCCCCTCTGCCAGACGCAGTGGAAATGCTTTCCGCTTGCATTCGCACCAAGAGACGCCGATTGCGGGGCTCCGGACCACCGAGAAGGTAACTGCATGAAGCAGGGGGTGGCGGGAGTGTCTTTCGGCAGAAGCGGCGCTCTGGAGCGCTTGGCAGCCGGCGCAACGCGCCATGTGTTCGAGAAGACGCCGTTCCGCGTCCGGGAGGGCGAAAGCGCGAGGCACTGGAAAGCGCAAGCGCTGCAGGCAGGCCGAGAAGGAAGGTGCTTAGCAGGCAGCTGGCGCGCAAAGCTTTCGGAGTGCAAGAGGAACGGAGCTGCCGCTCGCCCGCAGGCTGAATTGACGTTAGCTGTGGTCTGGAAGGTGTTCAGCCACGGCTTCCTTGTGCTGCTTGCCTGTTGCTGTTTCCAACACAGTTCTAGGCACCGGGATGCAGAGAAATGGCTTGTGGTGCGCATAAGCCTGCCACACAGAAGGTGTAAGGAATTGACAAGCTACACCTTTTCTGACCATGTGCCACAGCTGCGCGTCCCGTGTTCAAGCAACGAGAGCGTGCCCGGCTCTGTCTGACTGCGAAGAAGCAGATGTTGCTCTTGCAATACTCTACGCGGCTCACAGAAGCCGGGCGCTCTGGCGCTGGATCGGAGCCGGCTTTCGGCTTTGCCGCTTTTCCAGGCGTGTACTGCACACGGTCAGCGCATCTTCTGCACCCTTTTTCCTCAGCTCGTGCTGCAAAGACACTTCCTCTTATTCAGAGTGCGCAACACTTCCGTGCAGCTCTCGCATACGGAAGAAACCGGCAGAGAAGGCCTTTAGTTGCCTTGGTCTTTCTGCGGCCGAGACGTTCAACACAGCACGACAAGCCGGGCGACGACAAGGGCACGTGAAGCAAACGCTTTTTCCTGGCCCATTTTGCTGTGCCACGCTCTTCTGCGGCTCTTCGGCGCTTGCCCAACTCGAACGCGCCTGCTTGCCGCTTCGAGCTGGCAAAGGAGCACAGCCAGCCGACGGCACGTTTCAGGTCGTGCAAAGGACGAGCTTGGCCGTTTGAACGTGCTGCAGCTGCGTGGTTGCGCAAGTTGCAGGGACAAGCTCCTGACAAGCGTCTTGGCCCGGCACAGTTTCCCCTCTGCCAGACGCAGTGGAAATGCTTTCCGCTTGCATTCGCACCAAGAGACGCCGATTGCGGGGCTCCGGACCACCGAGAAGGTAACTGCATGAAGCAGGGGGTGGCGGGAGTGTCTTTCAGCAGAAGCGGCGCTCTGGAGCGCTTGGCAGCCGGCGCAACGCGCCATGTGTTCGAGAAGACGCCGTTCCGCGTCCGGGAGGGCGAAAGCGCGAGCGCTGCCAAAAGGCGAAGAAGGAAGCCGCTGAGCGGCCGGCTTGTGCGCGGAGCTTGCGGACTGCGAGAGGAACGTAACTGCCTGCCGCCCGCCTGCCGAATGGACCTTAGCTGTCGCCCGGAAGAAGAAGAGCCGCGCCTTCCCTGTGCTGCTTGGCTCTTCCTCTTCTTGCTCTCTGCGGGAACTCTTGCGCTTTCTTTTAGGCACCGGGATGCAGAGAAACGGCTTGTGGTGCGCATAAGCCTGCCACACGGAAGGTGTAAGGAATTGCCAAGCTACACCTTTTCTGACCATGTGCCACAGCTGCGCGTCCCGTGTTCAAGCAACGAGAGCGTGCCCGGCTCTGTCTGACTGCGAAGAAGCAGATGTTGTTCTTGCAATACTCTACGCGGCTCACAGAAGCCGGGCGCTCTGGCGCTGGATCGGAGCCGGCTTTCGGCTTTGCCGCTTTTCCAGGCGTGTACTGCACACGGTCAGCGCATCTTCTGCACCCTTTTTCCTCAGCTCGAGCTGCAAAGACACTTCCTCTTATTCAGAGTGCGCAACACTTCCGTGCAGCTCTCGCATACGGAAGAAACCGGCAGAGAAGGCCTTTAGTTGCCTTGGTCTTTCTGCGGCCGAGACCTTCAACACAGCACGACAAGCCGGGCGACGACAAGGGCACGTGAAGCAAACGCTTTTTCCTGGCCCATTTTGCTGTGCCACGCTCTTCTGCGGCTCTTCGGCGCTTGCCCAACTCGAACGCGCCTGCTTGCCGCTTCGAGCTGGCAAAGGAGCACAGCCAGCCGACGGCACGTTTCAGGTCGTGCAAAGGACGAGCTTGGCCGTTTGAACGTGCTGCAGCTGCGTGGTTGCGCAAGTTGCAGGGACAAGCTCCTGACAAGCGTCTTGGCCCGGCACAGTTTCCCCTCTGCCAGATGCAGTGGAAATGCTTTCCGCTTGCATTCGCACCAAGAGACGCCGATTGCGGGGCTCCGGACCACCGAGAAGGTAACTGCATGAAGCAGGGGGTGGCGGGAGTGTCTTTCGGCAGAAGCGGCGCTCTGGAGCGCTTGGCAGCCGGCGCAACGCGCCATGTGTTCGAGAAGACGCCGTTCCGCGTCCGGGAGGGCGAAAGCGCGAGGCACTGGAAAGCGCGAGCGCTGCAGGCAGGCCGAGAAGGAAGGTGCTTAGCAGGCAGCTGGCGCGCAAAGCTTTCGGAGTGCAAGAGGAACGGAGCTG
This sequence comes from Poecile atricapillus, assembly GCF_030490865.1. Taxonomy (NCBI): domain Eukaryota; kingdom Metazoa; phylum Chordata; class Aves; order Passeriformes; family Paridae; genus Poecile; species Poecile atricapillus. Next base: position 2,690,449 of record NC_081270.1, read on the forward strand.
CCGCTCGCCCGCAGGCTGAATTGACGTTAGCTGTGGTCTGGAAGGTGTTCAGCCACGGCTTCCTTGTGCTGCTTGCCTGTTGCTGTTTCCAACACAGTTCTAGGCACCGGGATGCAGAGAAATGGCTTGTGGTGCGCATAAGCCTGCCACACGGAAGGTGTAAGGAATTGCCAAGCTACACCTTTTCTGACCATGTGCCACAGCTGCGCGTCCCGTGTTCAAGCAACGAGAGCGTGCCCGGCTCTGTCTGACTGCGAAGAAGCAGATGTTGCTCTTGCGATACTCTACGCGGCTCACAGAAGCCGGGCGCTCTGGCGCTGGATCGGAGCCGGCTTTCGGCTTCGCCGCTTTTCCAGGCGTGTACTGCACACGGTCAGCGCATCTTCTGCACCCTTTTTCCTCAGCTCGAGCTGCAAAGACACTTCCTCTTATTCAGAGTGCGCAACACTTCCGTGCAGCTCTCGCATACGGAAGAAACCGGCAGAGAAGGCCTTTAGTTGCCTTGGTCTTTCTGCGGCCGAGACGTTCAACACAGCACGACAAGCCGGGCGACGACAAGGGCACGTGAAGCAAACGCTTTTTCCTGGCCCATTTTGCTGTGCCACGCTCTTCTGCGGCTCTTCGGCGCTTGCCCAACTCGAACGCGCCTGCTTGCCGCTTCGAGCTGGCAAAGGAGCACAGCCAGCCGACGGCATGTTTCAGGTCGTGCAAAGGACGAGCTTGGCCGTTTGAACGTGCTGCAGCTGCGTGGTTGCGCAAGTTGCAGGGACAAGCTCCTGACAAGCGTCTTGGCCCGGCACAGTTTCCCCTCTGCCAGACGCAGTGGAAATGCTTTCCGCTTGCATTCGCACCAAGAGACGCCGATTGCGGGGCTCCGGACCACCGAGAAGGTAACTGCATGAAGCAGGGGGTGGCGGGAGTGTCTTTCGGCAGAAGCGGCGCTCTGGAGCGCTTGGCAGCCGGCGCAACGCGCCATGTGTTCGAGAAGACGCCGTTCCGCGTCCGGGAGGGCGAAAGCGCGAGCGCTGCCAAAAGGCGAAGAAGGAAGCCGCTGAGCGGCCGGCTTGTGTGCGGAGCTTGCGGACTGCGAGAGGAACGTAACTGCCTGCCGCCCGCCTGCCGAATGGACCTTAGCTGTCGCCCGGAAGAAGAAGAGCCGCGCCTTCCCTGTGCTGCTTGGCTCTTCCTCTTCTTGCTCTCTGCGGGAACTCTTGCGCTTTCTTTTAGGCACCGGGATGCAGAGAAATGGCTTGTGGTGCGCATAAGCCTGCCACACGGAAGGTGTAAGGAATTGCCAAGCTACACCTTTTCTGACCATGTGCCACAGCTGCGCGTCCCGTGTTCAAGCAACGAGAGCGTGCCCGGCTCTGTCTGACTGCGAAGAAGCAGATGTTGCTCTTGCAATACTCTACGCGGCTCACAGAAGCCGGGCGCTCTGGCGCTGGATCGGAGCCGGCTTTCGGCTTTGCCGCTTTTCCAGGCGTGTACTGCACACGGTCAGCGCATCTTCTGCACCCTTTTTCCTCAGCTCGAGCTGCAAAGACACTTCCTCTTATTCAGAGTGCGCAACACTTCCGTGCAGCTCTCGCATACGGAAGAAACCGGCAGAGAAGGCCTTTAGTTGCCTTGGTCTTTCTGCGGCCGAGACCTTCAACACAGCACGACAAGCCGGGCGACGACAAGGGCACGTGAAGCAAACGCTTTTTCCTGGCCCATTTTGCTGTGCCACGCTCTTCTGCGGCTCTTCGGCGCTTGCCCAACTCGAACGCGCCTGCTTGCCGCTTCGAGCTGGCAAAGGAGCACAGCCAGCCGACGGCACGTTTCAGGTCGTGCAAAGGACGAGCTTGGCCGTTTGAACGTGCTGCAGCTGCGTGGTTGCGCAAGTTGCAGGGACAAGCTCCTGACAAGCGTCTTGGCCCGGCACAGTTTCCCCTCTGCCAGATGCAGTGGAAATGCTTTCCGCTTGCATTCGCACCAAGAGACGCCGATTGCGGGGCTCCGGACCACCGAGAAGGTAACTGCATGAAGCAGGGGGTGGCGGGAGTGTCTTTCGGCAGAAGCGGCGCTCTGGAGCGCTTGGCAGCCGGCGCAACGCGCCATGTGTTCGAGAAGACGCCGTTCCGCGTCCGGGAGGGCGAAAGCGCGAGGCACTGGAAAGCGCGAGCGCTGCAGGCAGGCCGAGAAGGAAGGTGCTTAGCAGGCAGCTGGCGCGCAAAGCTTTCGGAGTGCAAGAGGAACGGAGCTGCCGCTCGCCCGCAGGCTGAATTGACGTTAGCTGTGGTCTGGAAGGTGTTCAGCCACGGCTTCCTTGTGCTGCTTGCCTGTTGCTGTTTCCAACACAGTTCTAGGCACCGGGATGCAGAGAAATGGCTTGTGGTGCGCATAAGCCTGCCACACAGAAGGTGTAAGGAATTGCCAAGCTACACCTTTTCTGACCATGTGCCACAGCTGCGCGTCCCGTGTTCAAGCAACGAGAGCGTGCCCGGCTCTGTCTGACTGCGAAGAAGCAGATGTTGCTCTTGCGATACTCTACGCGGCTCACAGAAGCCGGGCGCTCTGGCGCTGGATCGGAGCCGGCTTTCGGCTTTGCCGCTTTTCCAGGCGTGTACTGCACACGGTCAGCGCATCTTCTGCACCCTTTTTCCTCAGCTCGTGCTGCAAAGACACTTCCTCTTATTCAGAGTGCGCAACACTTCCGTGCAGCTCTCGCATACGGAAGAAACCGGCAGAGAAGGCCTTTAGTTGCCTTGGTCTTTCTGCGGCCGAGACGTTCAACACAGCACGACAAGCCGGGCGACGACAAGGGCACGTGAAGCAAACGCTTTTTCCTGGCCCATTTTGCTGTGCCACGCTCTTCTGCGGCTCTTCGGCGCTTGCCCAACTCGAACGCGCCTGCTTGCCGCTTCGAGCTGGCAAAGGAGCACAGCCAGCCGACGGCACGTTTCAGGTCGTGCAAAGGACGAGCTTGGCCGTTTGAACGTGCTGCAGCTGCGTGGTTGCGCAAGTTGCAGGGACAAGCTCCTGACAAGCGTCTTGGCCCGGCACAGTTTCCCCTCTGCCAGACGCAGTGGAAATGCTTTCCGCTTGCATTCGCACCAAGAGACGCCGATTGCGGGGCTCCGGACCACCGAGAAGGTAACTGCATGAAGCAGGGGGTGGCGGGAGTGTCTTTCGGCAGAAGCGGCGCTCTGGAGCGCTTGGCAGCCGGCGCAACGAGCCATGTGTTCGAGAAGACGCCGTTCCGCGTCCGGGAGGGCGAAAGCGCGAGGCACTGGAAAGCGCGAGCGCTGCAGGCAGGCCGAGAAGGAAGGTGCTTAGCAGGCAGCTGGCGCGCAAAGCTTTCGGAGTGCAAGAGGAACGGAGCTGCCGCTCGCCCGCAGGCTGAATTGACGTTAGCTGTGGTCTGGAAGGTGTTCAGCCACGGCTTCCTTGTGCTGCTTGCCTGTTGCTGTTTCCAACACAGTTCTAGGCACCGGGATGCAGAGAAATGGCTTGTGGTGCGCATAAGCCTGCCACACGGAAGGTGTAAGGAATTGCCAAGCTACACCTTTTCTGACCATGTGCCACAGCTGCGCGTCCCGTGTTCAAGCAACGAGAGCGTGCCCGGCTCTGTCTGACTGCGAAGAAGCAGATGTTGCTCTTGCAATACTCTACGCGGCTCACAGAAGCCGGGCGCTCTGGCGCTGGATCGGAGCCGGCTTTCGGCTTTGCCGCTTTTCCAGGCGTGTACTGCACACGGTCAGCGCATTTTCTGCACCCTTTTTCCTCAGCTCGTGCTGCAAAGACACTTCCTCTTATTCAGAGTGCGCAACACTTCCGTGCAGCTCTCGCATACGGAAGAAACCGGCAGAGAAGGCCTTTAGTTGCCTTGGTCTTTCTGCGGCCGAGACGTTCAACACAGCACGACAAGCCGGGCGACGACAAGGGCACGTGAAGCAAACGCTTTTTCCTGGCCCATTTTGCTGTGCCACGCTCTTCTGTGGCTCTTCGGCGCTTGCCCAACTCGAACGCGCCTGCTTGCCGCTTCGAGCTGGCAAAGGAGCACAGCCAGCCGACGGCACGTTTCAGGTCGTGCAAAGGAAGAGCTTGGCCGTTTGAACGTGCTGCAGCTGCGTGGTTGCGCAAGTTGCAGGGGCAAGCTCCTGACAAGCGTCTTGGCCCGGCACAGTTTCCCCTCTGCCAGACGCAGTGGAAATGCTTTCTGCTTGCATTCGCACCAAGAGACGCCGATTGCGGTGCTCCGGACCACCGAGAAGGTAACTGCATGAAGCAGGGGGTGGCGGGAGTGTCTTTCGGCAGAAGCGGCGCTCTGGAGCGCTTGGCAGCCGGCGCAACGCGCCATGTGTTCGAGAAGACGCCGTTCCGCGTCCGGGAGGGCGAAAGCGCGAGGCACTGGAAAGCGCGAGCGCTGCAGGCAGGCCGAGAAGGAAGGTGCTTAGCAGGCAGCTGGCGCGCAAAGCTTTCGGAGTGCAAGAGGAACGGAGCTGCCGCTCGCCCGCAGGCTGAATTGACGTTAGCTGTGGTCTGGAAGGTGTTCAGCCACGGCTTCCTTGTGCTGCTTGCCTGTTGCTGTTGCTGCTCTCTGCGGGAACTCCGTGCTATCTCTTAGGCTCTGAAATGCTGTGGAATGCCCTGTGGAGTGCAGAAGCCTGCCACAGAAAGTGCGGAAGAGTGTACCGCAAATCCGTGTTTGTGCAATTTGCAGGGGTAAGCTGCACAAATATGTGCTGTCGCGGCACACGTTCTCCTCGCCAGCCTCAGCGCAAAAGCTTTCCGCTTGCATTAAGAGCAAGAACGGCAGACGGCGGGAGTCCGGAGCTCGGAGAAGGGAACGGCAAGAGGCGAGCCTCCTCGGGCAGAAGCCGCTTTCCGGAGCTCTTGGCAAGCGGCCAACAAAGCATGTGTGAGCGGGAAGGTGCCGGTCGGTGTGCAAGGCACTGGAAAGCGCGAGCGCTGCAGGCAGGCCGAGAAGGAAGGTGCTTAGCAGGCAGCTGGCGCGCAAAGCTTTCGGAGTGCAAGAGGAACGGAGCTGCCGCTCGCCCGCAGGCTGAATTGACGTTAGCTGTGGTCTGGAAGGTGTTCAGCCACGGCTTCCTTGTGCTGCTTGCCTGTTGCTGTTGCTGCTCTCTGCGGGAACTCCGTGCTATCTCTTAGGCTCTGAAATGCTGTGGAATGCCCTGTGGAGTGCAGAAGCCTGCCACAGAAAGTGCGGAAGAGTGTACCGCAAATCCGTGTTTGTGCAATTTGCAGGGGTAAGCTGCACAAATATGTGCTGTCGCGGCACACGTTCTCCTCGCCAGCCTCAGCGCAAAAGCTTTCCGCTTGCATTAAGAGCAAGAACGGCAGACGGCGGGAGTCCGGAGCTCGGAGAAGGGAACGGCAAGAGGCGAGCCTCCTCGGGCAGAAGCCGCTTTCCGGAGCTCTTGGCAAGCGGCCAACAAAGCATGTGTGAGCGGGAAGGTGCCGGTCGGTGTGCAAGGCACTGGAAAGCGCGAGCGCTGCAGGCAGGCCGAGAAGGAAGGTGCTTAGCAGGCAGCTGGCGCGCAAAGCTTTCGGAGTGCAAGAGGAACGGAGCTGCCGCTCGCCCGCAGGCTGAATTGACGTTAGCTGTGGTCTGGAAGGTGTTCAGCCACGGCTTCCTTGTGCTGCTTGCCTGTTGCTGTTGCTGCTCTCTGCGGAAACTCCGTGCTATCTCTTAGGCTCTGAAATGCTGTGGAATGCCCTGTGGAGTGCAGAAGCCTGCCACAGAAAGTGCGGAAGAGTGTACCGCAAATCCGTGTTTGTGCAATTTGCAGGGGTAAGCTGCACAAATATGTGCTGTCGCGGCACACGTTCTCCTCGCCAGCCTCAGCGCAAAAGCTTTCCGCTTGCATTAAGAGCAAGAACGGCAGACGGCGGGAGTCCGGAGCTCGGAGAAGGGAACGGCAAGAGGCGAGCCTCCTCGGGCAGAAGCCGCTTTCCGGAGCTCTTGGCAAGCGGCCAACAAAGCATGTGTGAGCGGGAAGGTGCCGGTCGGTGTGCAAGGCACTGGAAAGCGCGAGCGCTGCAGGCAGGCCGAGAAGGAAGGTGCTTAGCAGGCAGCTGGCGCGCAAAGCTTTCGGAGTGCAAGAGGAACGGAGCTGCCGCTCGCCCGCAGGCTGAATTGACGTTAGCTGTGGTCTGGAAGGTGTTCAGCCACGGCTTCCTTGTGCTGCTTGCCTGTTGCTGTTTCCAACACAGTTCTAGGCACCGGGATGCAGAGAAATGGCTTGTGGTGCGCATAAGCCTGCCACACGGAAGGTGTAAGGAATTGCCAAGCTACACCTTTTCTGACCATGTGCCACAGCTGCGCGTCCCGTGTTCAAGCAACGAGAGCGTGCCCGGCTCTGTCTGACTGCGAAGAAGCAGATGTTGCTCTTGCAATACTCTACGCGGCTCACAGAAGCCGGGCGCTCTGGCGCTGGATCGGAGCCGGCTTTCGGCTTTGCCGCTTTTCCAGGCGTGTACTGCACACGGTCAGCGCATCTTCTGCACCCTTTTTCCTCAGCTCGAGCTGCAAAGACACTTCCTCTTATTCAGAGTGCGCAACACTTCCGTGCAGCTCTCGCATACGGAAGAAACCGGCAGAGAAGGCCTTTAGTTGCCTTAGTCTTTCTGCGGCCGAGACGTTCAACACAGCACGACAAGCTGGGCGACGACAAGGGCACGTGAAGCAAACGCTTTTTCCTGGCCCATTTTGCTGTGCCACGCTCTTCTGCGGCTCTTCGGCGCTTGCCCAACTCGAACGCGCCTGCTTGCCGCTTCGAGCTGGCAAAGGAGCACAGCCAGCCGACGGCACGTTTCAGGTCGTGCAAAGGAAGAGCTTGGCCGTTTGAACGTGCTGCAGCTGCGTGGTTGCGCAAGTTGCAGGGGCAAGCTCCTGACAAGCGTCTTGGCCCGGCACAGTTTCCCCTCTGCCAGACGCAGTGGAAATGCTTTCCGCTTGCATTCGCACCAAGAGACGCCGATTGCGGGGCTCCGGACCACCGAGAAGGTAACTGCATGAAGCAGGGAGTGGCGGGAGTGTCTTTCGGCAGAAGCGGCGCTCTGGAGCGCTTGGCAGCCGGCGCAACGCGCCATGTGTTCGAGAAGACGCCGTTCCGCGTCCGGGAGGGCGAAAGCGCGAGGCACTGGAAAGCGCGAGCGCTGCAGGCAGGCCGAGAAGGAAGGTGCTTAGCAGGCAGCTGGCGCGCAAAGCTTTCGGAGTGCAAGAGGAACGGAGCTGCCGCTCGCCCGCAGGCTGAATTGACGTTAGCTGTGGTCTGGAAGGTGTTCAGCCACGGCTTCCTTGTGCTGCTTGCCTGTTGCTGTTGCTGCTCTCTGCGGGAACTCCGTGCTATCTCTTAGGCTCTGAAATGCTGTGGAATGCCCTGTGGAGTGCAGAAGCCTGCCACAGAAAGTGCGGAAGAGTGTACCGCAAATCCGTGTTTGTGCAATTTGCAGGGGTAAGCTGCACAAATATGTGCTGTCGCGGCACACGTTCTCCTCGCCAGCCTCAGCGCAAAAGCTTTCCGCTTGCATTAAGAGCAAGAACGGCAGACGGCGGGAGTCCGGAGCTCGGAGAAGGGAACGGCAAGAGGCGAGCCTCCTCGGGCAGAAGCCGCTTTCCGGAGCTCTTGGCAAGCGGCCAACAAAGCATGTGTGAGCGGGAAGGTGCCGGTCGGTGTGCAAGGCACTGGAAAGCGCGAGCGCTGCAGGCAGGCCGAGAAGGAAGGTGCTTAGCAGGCAGCTGGCGCGCAAAGCTTTCGGAGTGCAAGAGGAACGGAGCTGCCGCTCGCCCGCAGGCTGAATTGACGTTAGCTGTGGTCTGGAAGGTGTTCAGCCACGGCTTCCTTGTGCTGCTTGCCTGTTGCTGTTTCCAACACAGTTCTAGGCACCGGGATGCAGAGAAATGGCTTGTGGTGCGCATAAGCCTGCCACACGGAAGGTGTAAGGAATTGCCAAGCTACACCTTTTCTGACCATGTGCCACAGCTGCGCGTCCTGTGTTCAAGCAACGAGAGCGTGCCCGGCTCTGTCTGACTGCGAAGAAGCAGATGTTGCTCTTGCAATACACTACGCGGCTCACAGAAGCCGGGCGCTCTGGCGCTGGATCGGAGCCGGCTTTCGGCTTTGCCGCTTTTCCAGGCGTCTACTGCACACGGTCAGCGCATCTTCTGCACCCTTTTTCCTCAGCTCGAGCTGCAAAGACACTCCCTCTTATTCAGAGTGCGCAACACTTCCGTGCAGCTCTCGCATACGGAAGAAACCGGCAGAGAAGGCCTTTAGTTGCCTTAGTCTTTCTGCGGCCGAGACGTTCAACACAGCACGACAAGCTGGGCGACGACAAGGGCACGTGAAGCAAACGCTTTTTCCTGGCCCATTTTGCTGTGCCACGCTCTTCTGCGGCTCTTCGGCGCTTGCCCAACTCGAACGCGCCTGCTTGCCGCTTCGAGCTGGCAAAGGAGCACAGCCAGCCGACGGCACGTTTCAGGTCATGCAAAGGAAGAGCTTGGCCGTTTGAACGTGCTGCAGCTGCGTGGTTGCGCAAGTTGCAGGGGCAAGCTCCTGACAAGCGTCTTGGCCCGGCACAGTTTCCCCTCTGCCAGACGCAGTGGAAATGCTTTCCGCTTGCATTCGCACCAAGAGACGCCGATTGCGGGGCTCCGGACCACCGAGAAGGTAACTGCATGAAGCAGGGAGTGGCGGGAGTGTCTTTCGGCAGAAGCGGCGCTCTGGAGCGCTTGGCAGCCGGCGCAACGAGCCATGTGTTCGAGAAGACGCCGTTCCGCGTCCGGGAGGGCGAAAGCGCGAGGCACTGGAAAGCGCGAGCGCTGCAGGCAGGCCGAGAAGGAAGGTGCTTAGCAGGCAGCTGGCGCGCAAAGCTTTCGGAGTGCAAGAGGAACGGAGCTGCCGCTCGCCCGCAGGCTGAATTGACGTTAGCTGTGGTCTGGAAGGTGTTCAGCCACGGCTTCCTTGTGCTGCTTGCCTGTTGCTGTTGCTGCTCTCTGCGGGAACTCCGTGCTATCTCTTAGGCTCTGAAATGCTGTGGAATGCCCTGTGGAGTGCAGAAGCCTGCCACAGAAAGTGCGGAAGAGTGTACCGCAAATCCGTGTTTGTGCAATTTGCAGGGGTAAGCTGCACAAATATGTGCTGTCGCGGCACACGTTCTCCTCGCCAGCCTCAGCGCAAAAGCTTTCCGCTTGCATTAAGAGCAAGAACGGCAGACGGCGGGAGTCCGGAGCTCGGAGAAGGGAACGGCAAGAGGCGAGCCTCCTCGGGCAGAAGCCGCTTTCCGGAGCTCTTGGCAAGCGGCCAACAAAGCATGTGTGAGCGGGAAGGTGCTGGTCGGTGTGCAAGGCACTGGAAAGCGCGAGCGCTGCAGGCAGGCCGAGAAGGAAGGTGCTTAGCAGGCAGCTGGCGCGCAAAGCTTTCGGAGTGCAAGAGGAACGGAGCTGCCGCTCGCCCGCAGGCTGAATTGACGTTAGCTGTGGTCTGGAAGGTGTTCAGCCACGGCTTCCTTGTGCTGCTTGCCTGTTGCTGTTTCCAACACAGTTCTAGGCACCGGGATGCAGAGAAATGGCTTGTGGTGCGCATAAGCCTGCCACACGGAAGGTGTAAGGAATTGCCAAGCTACACCTTTTCTGACCATGTGCCACAGCTGCGCGTCCTGTGTTCAAGCAACGAGAGCGTGCCCGGCTCTGTCTGACTGCGAAGAAGCAGATGTTGCTCTTGCAATACTCTACGCGGCTCACAGAAGCCGGGCGCTCTGGCGCTGGATCGGAGCCGGCTTTCGGCTTTGCCGCTTTTCCAGGCGTCTACTGCACACGGTCAGCGCATCTTCTGCACCCTTTTTCCTCAGCTCGAGCTGCAAAGACACTTCCTCTTATTCAGAGTGCGCAACACTTCCGTGCAGCTCTCGCATACGGAAGAAACCGGCAGAGAAGGCCTTTAGTTGCCTTAGTCTTTCTGCGGCCGAGACGTTCAACACAGCACGACAAGCTGGGCGACGACAAGGGCACGTGAAGCAAACGCTTTTTCCTGGCCCATTTTGCTGTGCCACGCTCTTCTGCGGCTCTTCGGCGCTTGCCCAACTCGAACGCGCCTGCTTGCCGCTTCGAGCTGGCAAAGGAGCACAGCCAGCCGACGGCACGTTTCAGGTCGTGCAAAGGAAGAGCTTGGCCGTTTGAACGTGCTGCAGCTGCGTGGTTGCGCAAGTTGCAGGGGCAAGCTCCTGACAAGCGTCTTGGCCCGGCACAGTTTCCCCTCTGCCAGACGCAGTGGAAATGCTTTCCGCTTGCATTCGCACCAAGAGACGCCGATTGCGGGGCTCCGGACCACCGAGAAGGTAACTGCATGAAGCAGGGAGTGGCGGGAGTGTCTTTCGGCAGAAGCGGCGCTCTGGAGCGCTTGGCAGCCGGCGCAACGCGCCATGTGTTCGAGAAGACGCCGTTCCGCGTCCGGGAGGGCGAAAGCGCGAGGCACTGGAAAGCGCGAGCGCTGCAGGCAGGCCGAGAAGGAAGGTGCTTAGCAGGCAGCTGGCGTGCAAAGCTTTCGGAGTGCAAGAGGAACGGAGCTGCCGCTCGCCCGCAGGCTGAATTGACGTTAGCTGTGGTCTGGAAGGTGTTCAGCCACGGCTTCCTTGTGCTGCTTGCCTGTTGCTGTTGCTGCTCTCTGCGGGAACTCCGTGCTATCTCTTAGGCTCTGAAATGCTGTGGAATGCCCTGTGGAGTGCAGAAGCCTGCCACAGAAAGTGCGGAAGAGTGTACCGCAAATCCGTGTTTGTGCAATTTGCAGGGGTAAGCTGCACAAATATGTGCTGTCGCGGCACACGTTCTCCTCGCCAGCCTCAGCGCAAAAGCTTTCCGCTTGCATTAAGAGCAAGAACGGCAGACGGCGGGAGTCCGGAGCTCGGAGAAGGGAACGGCAAGAGGCGAGCCTCCTCGGGCAGAAGCCGCTTTCCGGAGCTCTTGGCAAGCGGCCAACAAAGCATGTGTGAGCGGGAAGGTGCCGGTCGGTGTGCAAGGCACTGGAAAGCGCGAGCGCTGCAGGCAGGCCGAGAAGGAAGGTGCTTAGCAGGCAGCTGGCGCGCAAAGCTTTCGGAGTGCAAGAGGAACGGAGCTGCCGCTCGCCCGCAGGCTGAATTGACGTTAGCTGTGGTCTGGAAGGTGTTCAGCCACGGCTTCCTTGTGCTGCTTGCCTGTTGCTGTTTCCAACACAGTTCTAGGCACCGGGATGCAGAGAAATGGCTTGTGGTGCGCATAAGCCTGCCACACGGAAGGTGTAAGGAATTGCCAAGCTACACCTTTTCTGACCATGTGCCACAGCTGCGCGTCCTGTGTTCAAGCAACGAGAGCGTGCCCGGCTCTGTCTGACTGCGAAGAAGCAGATGTTGCTCTTGCAATACTCTACGCGGCTCACAGAAGCCGGGCGCTCTGGCGCTGGATCGGAGCCGGCTTTCGGCTTTGCCGCTTTTCCAGGCGTCTACTGCACACGGTCAGCGCATCTTCTGCACCCTTTTTCCTCAGCTCGAGCTGCAAAGACACTCCCTCTTATTCAGAGTGCGCAACACTTCCGTGCAGCTCTCGCATACGGAAGAAACCGGCAGAGAAGGCCTTTAGTTGCCTTAGTCTTTCTGCGGCCGAGACGTTCAACACAGCACGACAAGCTGGGCGACGACAAGGGCACGTGAAGCAAACGCTTTTTCCTGGCCCATTTTGCTGTGCCACGCTCTTCTGCGGCTCTTCGGCGCTTGCCCAACTCGAACGCGCCTGCTTGCCGCTTCGAGCTGGCAAAGGAGCACAGCCAGCCGACGGCACGTTTCAGGTCGTGCAAAGGAAGAGCTTGGCCGTTTGAACGTGCTGCAGCTGCGTGGTTGCGCAAGTTGCAGGGGCAAGCTCCTGACAAGCGTCTTGGCCCGGCACAGTTTCCCCTCTGCCAGACGCAGTGGAAATGCTTTCCGCTTGCATTCGCACCAAGAGACGCCGATTGCGGGGCTCCGGACCACCGAGAAGGTAACTGCATGAAGCAGGGAGTGGCGGGAGTGTCTTTCGGCAGAAGCGGCGCTCTGGAGCGCTTGGCAGCCGGCGCAACGCGCCATGTGTTCGAGAAGACGCCGTTCCGCGTCCGGGAGGGCGAAAGCGCGAGGCACTGGAAAGCGCGAGCGCTGCAGGCAGGCCGAGAAGGAAGGTGCTTAGCAGGCAGCTGGCGCGCAAAGCTTTCGGAGTGCAAGAGGAACGGAGCTGCCGCTCGCCCGCAGGCTGAATTGACGTTAGCTGTGGTCTGGAAGGTGTTCAGCCACGGCTTCCTTGTGCTGCTTGCCTGTTGCTGTTGCTGCTCTCTGCGGGAACTCCGTGCTATCTCTTAGGCTCTGAAATGCTGTGGAATGCCCTGTGGAGTGCAGAAGCCTGCCAAAGAAAGTGCGGAAGAGTGTACCGCAAATCCGTGTTTGTGCAATTTGCAGGGGTAAGCTGCACAAATATGTGCTGTCGCGGCACACGTTCTCCTCGCCAGCCTCAGCGCAAAAGCTTTCCGCTTGCATTAAGAGCAAGAACGGCAGACGGCGGGAGTCCGGAGCTCGGAGAAGGGAACGGCAAGAGGCGAGCCTCCTCGGGCAGAAGCCGCTTTCCGGAGCTCTTGGCAAGCGGCCAACAAAGCATGTGTGAGCGGGAAGGTGCCAGTCGGTGTGCAAGGCACTGGAAAGCGCGAGCGCTGCAGGCAGGCCGAGAAGGAAGGTGCTTAGCAGGCAGCTGGCGCGCAAAGCTTTCGGAGTGCAAGAGGAACGGAGCTGCCGCTCGCCCGCAGGCTGAATTGACGTTAGCTGTGGTCTGGAAGGTGTTCAGCCACGGCTTCCTTGTGCTGCTTGCCTGTTGCTGTTGCTGCTCTCTGCGGGAACTCCGTGCTATCTCTTAGGCTCTGAAATGCTGTGGAATGCCCTGTGGAGTGCAGAAGCCTGCCACAGAAAGTGCGGAAGAGTGTACCGCAAATCCGTGTTTGTGCAATTTGCAGGGGTAAGCTGCACAAATATGTGCTGTCGCGGCACACGTTCTTCTCGCCAGCCTCAGCGCAAAAGCTTTCCGCTTGCATTAAGAGCAAGAACGGCAGACGGCGGGAGTCCGGAGCTCGGAGAAGGGAACGGCAAGAGGCGAGCCTCCTCGGGCAGAAGCCGCTTTCCGGAGCTCTTGGCAAGCGGCCAACAAAGCATGTGTGAGCGGGAAGGTGCCGGTCGGTGTGCAAGGCACTGGAAAGCGCGAGCGCTGCAGGCAGGCCGAGAAGGAAGGTGCTTAGCAGGCAGCTGGCGCGCAAAGCTTTCGGAGTGCAAGAGGAACGGAGCTGCCGCTCGCCCGCAGGCTGAATTGACGTTAGCTGTGGTCTGGAAGGTGTTCAGCCACGGCTTCCTTGTGCTGCTTGCCTGTTGCTGTTTCCAACACAGTTCTAGGCACCGGGATGCAGAGAAATGGCTTGTGGTGCGCATAAGCCTGCCACACGGAAGGTGTAAGGAATTGCCAAGCTACACCTTTTCTGACCATGTGCCACAGCTGCGCGTCCTGTGTTCAAGCAACGAGAGCGTGCCCGGCTCTGTCTGACTGCGAAGAAGCAGATGTTGCTCTTGCAATACTCTACGCGGCTCACAGAAGCCGGGCGCTCTGGCGCTGGATCGGAGCCGGCTTTCGGCTTTGCCGCTTTTCCAGGCGTCTACTGCACACGGTCAGCGCATCTTCTGCACCCTTTTTCCTCAGCTCGTGCTGCAAAGACACTCCCTCTTATTCAGAGTGCGCAACACTTCCGTGCAGCTCTCGCATACGGAAGAAACCGGCAGAGAAGGCCTTTAGTTGCCTTAGTCTTTCTGCGGCCGAGACGTTCAACACAGCACGACAAGCTGGGCGACGACAAGGGCACGTGAAGCAAACGCTTTTTCCTGGCCCATTTTGCTGTGCCACGCTCTTCTGCGGCTCTTCGGCGCTTGCCCAACTCGAACGCGCCTGCTTGCCGCTTCGAGCTGGCAAAGGAGCACAGCCAGCCGACGGCACGTTTCAGGTCGTGCAAAGGAAGAGCTTGGCCGTTTGAACGTGCTGCAGCTGCGTGGTTGCGCAAGTTGCAGGGGCAAGCTCCTGACAAGCGTCTTGGCCCGGCACAGTTTCCCCTCTGCCAGACGCAGTGGAAATGCTTTCCGCTTGCATTCGCACCAAGAGACGCCGATTGCGGGGCTCCGGACCACCGAGAAGGTAACTGCATGAAGCAGGGAGTGGCGGGAGTGTCTTTCGGCAGAAGCGGCGCTCTGGAGCGCTTGGCAGCCGGCGCAACGCGCCATGTGTTCGAGAAGACGCCGTTCCGCGTCCGGGAGGGCGAAAGCGCGAGGCACTGGAAAGCGCGAGCGCTGCAGGCAGGCCGAGAAGGAAGGTGCTTAGCAGGCAGCTGGCGCGCAAAGCTTTCGGAGTGCAAGAGGAACGGAGCTGCCGCTCGCCCGCAGGCTGAATTGACGTTAGCTGTGGTCTGGAAGGTGTTCAGCCACGGCTTCCTTGTGCTGCTTGCCTGTTGCTGTTGCTGCTCTCTGCGGGAACTCCGTGCTATCTCTTAGGCTCTGAAATGCTGTGGAATGCCCTGTGGAGTGCAGAAGCCTGCCACAGAAAGTGCGGAAGAGTGTACCGCAAATCCGTGTTTGTGCAATTTGCAGGGGTAAGCTGCACAAATATGTGCTGTCGCGGCACACGTTCTCCTCGCCAGCCTCAGCGCAAAAGCTTTCCGCTTGCATTAAGAGCAAGAACGGCAGACGGCGGGAGTCCGGAGCTCGGAGAAGGGAACGGCAAGAGGCGAGCCTCCTCGGGCAGAAGCCGCTTTCCGGAGCTCTTGGCAAGCGGCCAACAAAGCATGTGTGAGCGGGAAGGTGCCGGTCGGTGTGCAAGGCACTGGAAAGCGCGAGCGCTGCAGGCAGGCTGAGAAGGAAGGTGCTTAGCAGGCAGCTGGCGCGCAAAGCTTTCGGAGTGCAAGAGGAACGGAGCTGCCGCTCGCCCGCAGGCTGAATTGACGTTAGCTGTGGTCTGGAAGGTGTTCAGCCACGGCTTCCTTGTGCTGCTTGCCTGTTGCTGTTTCCAACACAGTTCTAGGCACCGGGATGCAGAGAAATGGCTTGTGGTGCGCATAAGCCTGCCACACGGAAGGTGTAAGGAATTGCCAAGCTACACCTTTTCTGACCATGTGCCACAGCTGCGCGTCCTGTGTTCAAGCAACGAGAGCGTGCCCGGCTCTGTCTGACTGCGAAGAAGCAGATGTTGCTCTTGCAATACTCTACGCGGCTCACAGAAGCCGGGCGCTCTGGCGCTGGATCGGAGCCGGCTTTCGGCTTTGCCGCTTTTCCAGGCGTCTACTGCACACGGTCAGCGCATCTTCTGCACCCTTTTTCCTCAGCTCGAGCTGCAAAGACACTCCCTCTTATTCAGAGTGCGCAACACTTCCGTGCAGCTCTCGCATACGGAAGAAACCGGCAGAGAAGGCCTTTAGTTGCCTTAGTCTTTCTGCGGCCGAGACGTTCAACACAGCACGACAAGCCGGGCGACGACAAGGGCACGTGAAGCAAACGCTTTTTCCTGGCCCATTTTGCCGTGCCACGCTCTTCTGCGGCTCTTCGGCGCTTGCCCAACTCGAACGCGCCTGCTTGCCGCTTCGAGCTGGCAAAGGAGCACAGCCAGCCGACGGCACGTTTCAGGTCGTGCAAAGGAAGAGCTTGGCCGTTTGAACGTGCTGCAGCTGCGTGGTTGCACAAGTTGCAGGGGCAAGCTCCTGACAAGCGTCTTGGCCCGGCACAGTTTCCCCTCTGCCAGACGCAGTGGAAATGCTTTCTGCTTGCATTCGCACCAAGAGACGCCGATTGCGGTGCTCCGGACCACCGAGAAGGTAACTGCATGAAGCAGGGGGTGGCGGGAGTGTCTTTCGGCAGAAGCGGCGCTCTGGAGCGCTTGGCAGCCGGCGCAACGCGCCATGTGTTCGAGAAGACGCCGTTCCGCGTCCGGGAGGGCGAAAGCGCGAGGCACTGGAAAGCGCGAGCGCTGCAGGCAGGCCGAGAAGGAAGGTGCTTAGCAGGCAGCTGGCGCGCAAAGCTTTCGGAGTGCAAGAGGAACGGAGCTGCCGCTCGCCCGCAGGCTGAATTGACGTTAGCTGTGGTCTGGAAGGTGTTCAGCCACGGCTTCCTTGTGCTGCTTGCCTGTTGCTGTTGCTGCTCTCTGCGGGAACTCCGTGCTATCTCTTAGGCTCTGAAATGCTGTGGAATGCCCTGTGGAGTGCAGAAGCCTGCCACAGAAAGTGCGGAAGAGTGTACCGCAAATCCGTGTTTGTGCAATTTGCAGGGGTAAGCTGCACAAATATGTGCTGTCGCGGCACACGTTCTCCTCGCCAGCCTCAGCGCAAAAGCTTTCCGCTTGCATTAAGAGCAAGAACGGCAGACGGCGGGAGTCCGGAGCTCGGAGAAGGGAACGGCAAGAGGCGAGCCTCCTCGGGCAGAAGCCGCTTTCCGGAGCTCTTGGCAAGCGGCCAACAAAGCATGTGTGAGCGGGAAGGTGCCGGTCGGTGTGCAAGGCACTGGAAAGCGCGAGCGCTGCAGGCAGGCCGAGAAGGAAGGTGCTTAGCAGGCAGCTGGCGCGCAAAGCTTTCGGAGTGCAAGAGGAACGGAGCTGCCGCTCGCCCGCAGGCTGAATTGACGTTAGCTGTGGTCTGGAAGGTGTTCAGCCACGGCTTCCTTGTGCTGCTTGCCTGTTGCTGTTTCCAACACAGTTCTAGGCACCGGGATGCAGAGAAATGGCTTGTGGTGCGCATAAGCCTGCCACACGGAAGGTGTAAGGAATTGCCGAGCTACACCTTTTCTGACCATGTGCCACAGCTGCGCGTCCCGTGTTCAAGCAACGAGAGCGTGCCCGGCTCTGTCTGACTGCGAAGAAGCAGATGTTGCTCTTGCAATACTCTACGCGGCTCACAGAAGCCGGGCGCTCTGGCGCTGGATCGGAGCCGGCTTTCGGCTTTGCCGCTTTTCCAGGCGTCTACTGCACACGGTCAGCGCATCTTCTGCACCCTTTTTCCTCAGCTCGAGCTGCAAAGACACTTCCTCTTATTCAGAGTGCGCAACACTTCCGTGCAGCTCTCGCATACGGAAGAAACCGGCAGAGAAGGCCTTTAGTTGCCTTGGTCTTTCTGCGGCCGAGACGTTCAACACAGCACGACAAGCCGGGCGACGACAAGGGCACGTGAAGCAAACGCTTTTTCCTGGCCCATTTTGCCGTGCCACGCTCTTCTGCGGCTCTTCGGCGCTTGCCCAACTCGAACGCGCCTGCTTGCCGCTTCGAGCTGGCAAAGGAGCACAGCCAGCCGACGGCACGTTTCAGGTCGTGCAAAGGAAGAGCTTGGCCGTTTGAACGTGCTGCAGCTGCGTGGTTGCACAAGTTGCAGGGGCAAGCTCCTGACAAGCGTCTTGGCCCGGCACAGTTTCCCCTCTGCCAGACGCAGTGGAAATGCTTTCCGCTTGCATTCGCACCAAGAGACGCCGATTGCGGTGCTCCGGACCACCGAGAAGGTAACTGCATGAAGCAGGGGGTGGCGGGAGTGTCTTTCGGCAGAAGCGGCGCTCTGGAGCGCTTGGCAGCCGGCGCAACGCGCCATGTGTTCGAGAAGACGCCGTTCCGCGTCCGGGAGGGCGAAAGCGCGAGGCACTGGAAAGCGCGAGCGCTGCAGGCAGGCCGAGAAGGAAGGTGCTTAGCAGGCAGCTGGCGCGCAAAGCTTTCGGAGTGCAAGAGGAACGGAGCTGCCGCTCGCCCGCAGGCTGAATTGACGTTAGCTGTGGTCTGGAAGGTGTTCAGCCACGGCTTCCTTGTGCTGCTTGCCTGTTGCTGTTGCTGCTCTCTGCGGGAACTCCGTGCTATCTCTTAGGCTCTGAAATGCTGTGGAATGCCCTGTGGAGTGCAGAAGCCTGCCACAGAAAGTGCGGAAGAGTGTACCGCAAATCCGTGTTTGTGCAATTTGCAGGGGTAAGCTGCACAAATATGTGCTGTCGCGGCACACGTTCTCCTCGCCAGCCTCAGCGCAAAAGCTTTCCGCTTGCATTAAGAGCAAGAACGGCAGACGGCGGGAGTCCGGAGCTCGGAGAAGGGAACGGCAAGAGGCGAGCCTCCTCGGGCAGAAGCCGCTTTCCGGAGCTCTTGGCAAGCGGCCAACAAAGCATGTGTGAGCGGGAAGGTGCCGGTCGGTGTGCAAGGCACTGGAAAGCGCGAGCGCTGCAGGCAGGCCGAGAAGGAAGGTGCTTAGCAGGCAGCTGGCGCGCAAAGCTTTCGGAGTGCAAGAGGAACGGAGCTGCCGCTCGCCCGCAGGCTGAATTGACGTTAGCTGTGGTCTGGAAGGTGTTCAGCCACGGCTTCCTTGTGCTGCTTGCCTGTTGCTGTTGCTGCTCTCTGCGGGAACTCCGTGCTATCTCTTAGGCTCTGAAATGCTGTGGAATGCCCTGTGGAGTGCAGAAGCCTGCCACAGAAAGTGCGGAAGAGTGTACCGCAAATCCGTGTTTGTGCAATTTGCAGGGGTAAGCTGCACAAATATGTGCTGTCGCGGCACACGTTCTCCTCGCCAGCCTCAGCGCAAAAGCTTTCCGCTTGCATTAAGAGCAAGAACGGCAGACGGCGGGAGTCCGGAGCTCGGAGAAGGGAACGGCAAGAGGCGAGCCTCCTCGGGCAGAAGCCGCTTTCCGGAGCTCTTGGCAAGCGGCCAACAAAGCATGTGTGAGCGGGAAGGTGCCGGTCGGTGTGCAAGGCACTGGAAAGCGCGAGCGCTGCAGGCAGGCCGAGAAGGAAGGTGCTTAGCAGGCAGCTGGCGCGCAAAGCTTTCGGAGTGCAAGAGGAACGGAGCTGCCGCTCGCCCGCAGGCTGAATTGACGTTAGCTGTGGTCTGGAAGGTGTTCAGCCACGGCTTCCTTGTGCTGCTTGCCTGTTGCTGTTGCTGCTCTCTGCGGGAACTCCGTGCTATCTCTTAGGCTCTGAAATGCTGTGGAATGCCCTGTGGAGTGCAGAAGCCTGCCACAGAAAGTGCGGAAGAGTGTACCGCAAATCCGTGTTTGTGCAATTTGCAGGGGTAAGCTGCACAAATATGTGCTGTCGCGGCACACGTTCTCCTCGCCAGCCTCAGCGCAAAAGCTTTCCGCTTGCATTAAGAGCAAGAACGGCAGAGGGCGGGAGTCCGGAGCTCGGAGAAGGGAACGGCAAGAGGCGAGCCTCCTCGGGCAGAAGCCGCTTTCCGGAGCTCTTGGCAAGCGGCCAACAAAGCATGTGTGAGCGGGAAGGTGCCGGTCGGTGTGCAAGGCACTGGAAAGCGCGAGCGCTGCAGGCAGGCCGAGAAGGAAGGCGCTTAGCAGGCAGCTGGCGCGCAAAGCTTTCGGAGTGCAAGAGGAACGGAGCTGCCGCTCGCCCGCAGGCTGAATTGACGTTAGCTGTGGTCTGGAAGGTGTTCAGCCACGGCTTCCTTGTGCTGCTTGCCTGTTGCTGTTGCTGCTCTCTGCGGGAACTCCGTGCTATCTCTTAGGCTCTGAAATGCTGTGGAATGCCCTGTGGAGTGCAGAAGCCTGCCACAGAAAGTGCGGAAGAGTGTACCGCAAATCCGTGTTTGTGCAATTTGCAGGGGTAAGCTGCACAAATATGTGCTGTCGCGGCACACGTTCTCCTCGCCAGCCTCAGCGCAAAAGCTTTCCGCTTGCATTAAGAGCAAGAACGGCAGACGGCGGGAGTCCGGAGCTCGGAGAAGGGAACGGCAAGAGGCGAGCCTCCTCGGGCAGAAGCCGCTTTCCGGAGCTCTTGGCAAGCGGCCAACAAAGCATGTGTGAGCGGGAAGGTGCCGGTCGGTGTGCAAGGCACTGGAAAGCGCGAGCGCTGCAGGCAGGCCGAGAAGGAAGGTGCTTAGCAGGCAGCTGGCGCGCAAAGCTTTCGGAGTGCAAGAGGAACGGAGCTGCCGCTCGCCCGCAGGCTGAATTGACGTTAGCTGTGGTCTGGAAGGTGTTCAGCCACGGCTTCCTTGTGCTGCTTGCCTGTTGCTGTTTCCAACACAGTTCTAGGCACCGGGATGCAGAGAAATGGCTTGTGGTGCGCATAAGCCTGCCACACGGAAGGTGTAAGGAATTGCCAAGCTACACCTTTTCTGACCATGTGCCACAGCTGCGCGTCCCGTGTTCAAGCAACGAGAGTGTGCCCGGCTCTGTCTGACTGCGAAGAAGCAGATGTTGCTCTTGCAATACTCTACGCGGCTCACAGAAGCCGGGTGCTCTGGCGCTGGATCGGAGCCGGCTTTCGGCTTTGCCGCTTTTCCAGGCGTGTACTGCACACGGTCAGCGCATCTTCTGCACCCTTTTTCCTCAGCTCGAGCTGCAAAGACACTTCCTCTTATTCAGAGTGCGCAACACTTCCGTGCAGCTCTCGCATACGGAAGAAACCGGCAGAGAAGGCCTTTAGTTGCCTTGGTCTTTCTGCGGCCGAGACGTTCAACACAGCACGACAAGCTGGGCGACGACAAGGGCACGTGAAGCAAACGCTTTTTCCTGGCCCATTTTGCTGTGCCACGCTCTTCTGCGGCTCTTCGGCGCTTGCCCAACTCGAACGCGCCTGCTTGCCGCTTCGAGCTGGCAAAGGAGCACAGCCAGCCGACGGCACGTTTCAGGTCGTGCAAAGGAAGAGCTTGGCCGTTTGAACGTGCTGCAGCTGCGTGGTTGCGCAAGTTGCAGGGGCAAGCTCCTGACAAGCGTCTTGGCCCGGCACAGTTTCCCCTCTGCCAGACGCAGTGGAAATGCTTTCCGCTTGCATTCGCACCAAGAGACGCCGATTGCGGGGCTCCGGACCACCGAGAAGGTAACTGCATGAAGCAGGGAGTGGCGGGAGTGTCTTTCGGCAGAAGCGGCGCTCTGGAGCGCTTGGCAGCCGGCGCAACGCGCCATGTGTTCGAGAAGACGCCGTTCCGCGTCCGGGAGGGCGAAAGCGCGAGGCACTGGAAAGCGCGAGCGCTGCAGGCAGGCCGAGAAGGAAGGTGCTTAGCAGGCAGCTGGCGCGCAAAGCTTTCGGAGTGCAAGAGGAACGGAGCTGCCGCTCGCCCGCAGGCTGAATTGACGTTAGCTGTGGTCTGGAAGGTGTTCAGCCACGGCTTCCTTGTGCTGCTTGCCTGTTGCTGTTGCTGCTCTCTGCGGGAACTCCGTGCTATCTCTTAGGCTCTGAAATGCTGTGGAATGCCCTGTGGAGTGCAGAAGCCTGCCACAGAAAGTGCGGAAGAGTGTACCGCAAATCCGTGTTTGTGCAATTTGCAGGGGTAAGCTGCACAAATATGTGCTGTCGCGGCACACGTTCTCCTCGCCAGCCTCAGCGCAAAAGCTTTCCGCTTGCATTAAGAGCAAGAACGGCAGACGGCGGGAGTCCGGAGCTCGGAGAAGGGAACGGCAAGAGGCGAGCCTCCTCGGGCAGAAGCCGCTTTCCGGAGCTCTTGGCAAGCGGCCAACAAAGCATGTGTGAGCGGGAAGGTGCCGGTCGGTGTGCAAGGCACTGGAAAGCGCGAGCGCTGCAGGCAGGCCGAGAAGGAAGGCGCTTAGCAGGCAGCTGGCGCGCAAAGCTTTCGGAGTGCAAGAGGAACGGAGCTGCCGCTCGCCCGCAGGCTGAATTGACGTTAGCTGTGGTCTGGAAGGTGTTCAGCCACGGCTTCCTTGTGCTGCTTGCCTGTTGCTGTTGCTGCTCTCTGCGGGAACTCCGTGCTATCTCTTAGGCTCTGAAATGCTGTGGAATGCCCTGTGGAGTGCAGAAGCCTGCCACAGAAAGTGCGGAAGAGTGTACCGCAAATCCGTGTTTGTGCAATTTGCAGGGGTAAGCTGCACAAATATGTGCTGTCGCGGCACACGTTCTCCTCGCCAGCCTCAGCGCAAAAGCTTTCCGCTTGCATTAAGAGCAAGAACGGCAGACGGCGGGAGTCCGGAGCTCGGAGAAGGGAACGGCAAGAGGCGAGCCTCCTCGGGCAGAAGCCGCTTTCCGGAGCTCTTGGCAAGCGGCCAACAAAGCATGTGTGAGCGGGAAGGTGCCGGTCGGTGTGCAAGGCACTGGAAAGCGCGAGCGCTGCAGGCAGGCCGAGAAGGAAGGTGCTTAGCAGGCAGCTGGCGCGCAAAGCTTTCGGAGTGCAAGAGGAACGGAGCTGCCGCTCGCCCGCAGGCTGAATTGACGTTAGCTGTGGTCTGGAAGGTGTTCAGCCACGGCTTCCTTGTGCTGCTTGCCTGTTGCTGTTGCTGCTCTCTGCGGGAACTCCGTGCTATCTCTTAGGCTCTGAAATGCTGTGGAATGCCCTGTGGAGTGCAGAAGCCTGCCACAGAAAGTGCGGAAGAGTGTACCGCAAATCCGTGTTTGTGCAATTTGCAGGGGTAAGCTGCACAAATATGTGCTGTCGCGGCACACGTTCTCCTCGCCAGCCTCAGCGCAAAAGCTTTCCGCTTGCATTAAGAGCAAGAACGGCAGACGGCGGGAGTCCGGAGCTCGGAGAAGGGAACGGCAAGAGGCGAGCCTCCTCGGGCAGAAGCCGCTTTCCGGAGCTCTTGGCAAGCGGCCAACAAAGCATGTGTGAGCGGGAAGGTGCCGGTCGGTGTGCAAGGCACTGGAAAGCGCGAGCGCTGCAGGCAGGCCGAGAAGGAAGGCGCTTAGCAGGCAGCTGGCGCGCAAAGCTTTCGGAGTGCAAGAGGAACGGAGCTGCCGCTCGCCCGCAGGCTGAATTGACGTTAGCTGTGGTCTGGAAGGTGTTCAGCCACGGCTTCCTTGTGCTGCTTGCCTGTTGCTGTTGCTGCTCTCTGCGGGAACTCCGTGCTATCTCTTAGGCTCTGAAATGCTGTGGAATGCCCTGTGGAGTGCAGAAGCCTGCCACAGAAAGTGCGGAAGAGTGTACCGCAAATCCGTGTTTGTGCAATTTGCAGGGGTAAGCTGCACAAATATGTGCTGTCGCGGCACACGTTCTCCTCGCCAGCCTCAGCGCAAAAGCTTTCCGCTTGCATTAAGAGCAAGAACGGCAGACGGCGGGAGTCCGGAGCTCGGAGAAGGGAACGGCAAGAGGCGAGCCTCCTCGGGCAGAAGCCGCTTTCCGGAGCTCTTGGCAAGCGGCCAACAAAGCATGTGTGAGCGGGAAGGTGCCGGTCGGTGTGCAAGGCACTGGAAAGCGCGAGCGCTGCAGGCAGGCCGAGAAGGAAGGCGCTTAGCAGGCAGCTGGCGCGCAAAGCTTTCGGAGTGCAAGAGGAACGGAGCTGCCGCTCGCCCGCAGGCTGAATTGACGTTAGCTGTGGTCTGGAAGGTGTTCAGCCACGGCTTCCTTGTGCTGCTTGCCTGTTGCTGTTGCTGCTCTCTGCGGGAACTCCGTGCTATCTCTTAGGCTCTGAAATGCTGTGGAATGCCCTGTGGAGTGCAGAAGCCTGCCACAGAAAGTGCGGAAGAGTGTACCGCAAATCCGTGTTTGTGCAATTTGCAGGGGTAAGCTGCACAAATATGTGCTGTCGCGGCACACGTTCTCCTCGCCAGCCTCAGCGCAAAAGCTTTCCGCTTGCATTAAGAGCAAGAACGGCAGACGGCGGGAGTCCGGAGCTCGGAGAAGGGAACGGCAAGAGGCGAGCCTCCTCGGGCAGAAGCCGCTTTCCGGAGCTCTTGGCAAGCGGCCAACAAAGCATGTGTGAGCGGGAAGGTGCCGGTCGGTGTGCAAGGCACTGGAAAGCGCGAGCGCTGCAGGCAGGCCGAGAAGGAAGGCGCTTAGCAGGCAGCTGGCGCGCAAAGCTTTCGGAGTGCAAGAGGAACGGAGCTGCCGCTCGCCCGCAGGCTGAATTGACGTTAGCTGTGGTCTGGAAGGTGTTCAGCCACGGCTTCCTTGTGCTGCTTGCCTGTTGCTGTTGCTGCTCTCTGCGGGAACTCCGTGCTATCTCTTAGGCTCTGAAATGCTGTGGAATGCCCTGTGGAGTGCAGAAGCCTGCCACAGAAAGTGCGGAAGAGTGTACCGCAAATCCGTGTTTGTGCAATTTGCAGGGGTAAGCTGCACAAATATGTGCTGTCGCGGCACACGTTCTCCTCGCCAGCCTCAGCGCAAAAGCTTTCCGCTTGCATTAAGAGCAAGAACGGCAGACGGCGGGAGTCCGGAGCTCGGAGAAGGGAACGGCAAGAGGCGAGCCTCCTCGGGCAGAAGCCGCTTTCCGGAGCTCTTGGCAAGCGGCCAACAAAGCATGTGTGAGCGGGAAGGTGCCGGTCGGTGTGCAAGGCACTGGAAAGCGCGAGCGCTGCAGGCAGGCCGAGAAGGAAGGTGCTTAGCAGGCAGCTGGCGCGCAAAGCTTTCGGAGTGCAAGAGGAACGGAGCTGCCGCTCGCCCGCAGGCTGAATTGACGTTAGCTGTGGTCTGGAAGGTGTTCAGCCACGGCTTCCTTGTGCTGCTTGCCTGTTGCTGTTGCTGCTCTCTGCGGGAACTCCGTGCTATCTCTTAGGCTCTGAAATGCTGTGGAATGCCCTGTGGAGTGCAGAAGCCTGCCACAGAAAGTGCGGAAGAGTGTACCGCAAATCCGTGTTTGTGCAATTTGCAGGGGTAAGCTGCACAAATATGTGCTGTCGCGGCACACGTTCTCCTCGCCAGCCTCAGCGCAAAAGCTTTCCGCTTGCATTAAGAGCAAGAACGGCAGACGGCGGGAGTCCGGAGCTCGGAGAAGGGAACGGCAAGAGGCGAGCCTCCTCGGGCAGAAGCCGCTTTCCGGAGCTCTTGGCAAGCGGCCAACAAAGCATGTGTGAGCGGGAAGGTGCCGGTCGGTGTGCAAGGCACTGGAAAGCGCGAGCGCTGCAGGCAGGCCGAGAAGGAAGGTGCTTAGCAGGCAGCTGGCGCGCAAAGCTTTCGGAGTGCAAGAGGAACGGAGCTGCCGCTCGCCCGCAGGCTGAATTGACGTTAGCTGTGGTCTGGAAGGTGTTCAGCCACGGCTTCCTTGTGCTGCTTGCCTGTTGCTGTTGCTGCTCTCTGCGGGAACTCCGTGCTATCTCTTAGGCTCTGAAATGCTGTGGAATGCCCTGTGGAGTGCAGAAGCCTGCCACAGAAAGTGCGGAAGAGTGTACCGCAAATCCGTGTTTGTGCAATTTGCAGGGGTAAGCTGCACAAATATGTGCTGTCGCGGCACACGTTCTCCTCGCCAGCCTCAGCGCAAAAGCTTTCCGCTTGCATTAAGAGCAAGAACGGCAGACGGCGGGAGTCCGGAGCTCGGAGAAGGGAACGGCAAGAGGCGAGCCTCCTCGGGCAGAAGCCGCTTTCCGGAGCTCTTGGCAAGCGGCCAACAAAGCATGTGTGAGCGGGAAGGTGCCGGTCGGTGTGCAAGGCACTGGAAAGCGCGAGCGCTGCAGGCAGGCCGAGAAGGAAGGCGCTTAGCAGGCAGCTGGCGCGCAAAGCTTTCGGAGTGCAAGAGGAACGGAGCTGCCGCTCGCCCGCAGGCTGAATTGACGTTAGCTGTGGTCTGGAAGGTGTTCAGCCACGGCTTCCTTGTGCTGCTTGCCTGTTGCTGTTGCTGCTCTCTGCGGGAACTCCGTGCTATCTCTTAGGCTCTGAAATGCTGTGGAATGCCCTGTGGAGTGCAGAAGCCTGCCACAGAAAGTGCGGAAGAGTGTACCGCAAATCCGTGTTTGTGCAATTTGCAGGGGTAAGCTGCACAAATATGTGCTGTCGCGGCACACGTTCTCCTCGCCAGCCTCAGCGCAAAAGCTTTCCGCTTGCATTAAGAGCAAGAACGGCAGACGGCGGGAGTCCGGAGCTCGGAGAAGGGAACGGCAAGAGGCGAGCCTCCTCGGGCAGAAGCCGCTTTCCGGAGCTCTTGGCAAGCGGCCAACAAAGCATGTGTGAGCGGGAAGGTGCCGGTCGGTGTGCAAGGCACTGGAAAGCGCGAGCGCTGCAGGCAGGCCGAGAAGGAAGGTGCTTAGCAGGCAGCTGGCGCGCAAAGCTTTCGGAGTGCAAGAGGAACGGAGCTGCCGCTCGCCCGCAGGCTGAATTGACGTTAGCTGTGGTCTGGAAGGTGTTCAGCCACGGCTTCCTGGTGCTGCTTGCCTGTTGCTGTTGCTGCTCTCTGCGGGAACTCCGTGCTATCTCTTAGGCTCTGAAATGCTGTGGAATGCCCTGTGGAGTGCAGAAGCCTGCCACAGAAAGTGCGGAAGAGTGTACCGCAAATCCGTGTTTGTGCAATTTGCAGGGGTAAGCTGCACAAATATGTGCTGTCGCGGCACACGTTCTCCTCGCCAGCCTCAGCGCAAAAGCTTTCCGCTTGCATTAAGAGCAAGAACGGCAGACGGCGGGAGTCCGGAGCTCGGAGAAGGGAACGGCAAGAGGCGAGCCTCCTCGGGCAGAAGCCGCTTTCCGGAGCTCTTGGCAAGCGGCCAACAAAGCATGTGTGAGCGGGAAGGTGCCGGTCGGTGTGCAAGGCACTGGAAAGCGCGAGCGCTGCAGGCAGGCCGAGAAGGAAGGCGCTTAGCAGGCAGCTGGCGCGCAAAGCTTTCGGAGTGCAAGAGGAACGGAGCTGCCGCTCGCCCGCAGGCTGAATTGACGTTAGCTGTGGTCTGGAAGGTGTTCAGCCACGGCTTCCTTGTGCTGCTTGCCTGTTGCTGTTGCTGCTCTCTGCGGGAACTCCGTGCTATCTCTTAGGCTCTGAAATGCTGTGGAATGCCCTGTGGAGTGCAGAAGCCTGCCACAGAAAGTGCGGAAGAGTGTACCGCAAATCCGTGTTTGTGCAATTTGCAGGGGTAAGCTGCACAAATATGTGCTGTCGCGGCACACGTTCTCCTCGCCAGCCTCAGCGCAAAAGCTTTCCGCTTGCATTAAGAGCAAGAACGGCAGACGGCGGGAGTCCGGAGCTCGGAGAAGGGAACGGCAAGAGGCGAGCCTCCTCGGGCAGAAGCCGCTTTCCGGAGCTCTTGGCAAGCGGCCAACAAAGCATGTGTGAGCGGGAAGGTGCCGGTCGGTGTGCAAGGCACTGGAAAGCGCGAGCGCTGCAGGCAGGCCGAGAAGGAAGGTGCTTAGCAGGCAGCTGGCGCGCAAAGCTTTCGGAGTGCAAGAGGAACGGAGCTGCCGCTCGCCCGCAGGCTGAATTGACGTTAGCTGTGGTCTGGAAGGTGTTCAGCCACGGCTTCCTTGTGCTGCTTGCCTGTTGCTGTTGCTGCTCTCTGCGGGAACTCCGTGCTATCTCTTAGGCTCTGAAATGCTGTGGAATGCCCTGTGGAGTGCAGAAGCCTGCCACAGAAAGTGCGGAAGAGTGTACCGCAAATCCGTGTTTGTGCAATTTGCAGGGGTAAGCTGCACAAATATGTGCTGTCGCGGCACACGTTCTCCTCGCCAGCCTCAGCGCAAAAGCTTTCCGCTTGCATTAAGAGCAAGAACGGCAGACGGCGGGAGTCCGGAGCTCGGAGAAGGGAACGGCAAGAGGCGAGCCTCCTCGGGCAGAAGCCGCTTTCCGGAGCTCTTGGCAAGCGGCCAACAAAGCATGTGTGAGCGGGAAGGTGCCGGTCGGTGTGCAAGGCACTGGAAAGCGCGAGCGCTGCAGGCAGGCCGAGAAGGAAGGTGCTTAGCAGGCAGCTGGCGCGCAAAGCTTTCGGAGTGCAAGAGGAACGGAGCTGCCGCTCGCCCGCAGGCTGAATTGACGTTAGCTGTGGTCTGGAAGGTGTTCAGCCACGGCTTCCTTGTGCTGCTTGCCTGTTGCTGTTGCTGCTCTCTGCGGGAACTCCGTGCTATCTCTTAGGCTCTGAAATGCTGTGGAATGCCCTGTGGAGTGCAGAAGCCTGCCACAGAAAGTGCGGAAGAGTGTACCGCAAATCCGTGTTTGTGCAATTTGCAGGGGTAAGCTGCACAAATATGTGCTGTCGCGGCACACGTTCTCCTCGCCAGCCTCAGCGCAAAAGCTTTCCGCTTGCATTAAGAGCAAGAACGGCAGACGGCGGGAGTCCGGAGCTCGGAGAAGGGAACGGCAAGAGGCGAGCCTCCTCGGGCAGAAGCCGCTTTCCGGAGCTCTTGGCAAGCGGCCAACAAAGCATGTGTGAGCGGGAAGGTGCCGGTCGGTGTGCAAGGCACTGGAAAGCGCGAGCGCTGCAGGCAGGCCGAGAAGGAAGGCGCTTAGCAGGCAGCTGGCGCGCAAAGCTTTCGGAGTGCAAGAGGAACGGAGCTGCCGCTCGCCCGCAGGCTGAATTGACGTTAGCTGTGGTCTGGAAGGTGTTCAGCCACGGCTTCCTTGTGCTGCTTGCCTGTTGCTGTTGCTGCTCTCTGCGGGAACTCCGTGCTATCTCTTAGGCTCTGAAATGCTGTGGAATGCCCTGTGGAGTGCAGAAGCCTGCCACAGAAAGTGCGGAAGAGTGTACCGCAAATCCGTGTTTGTGCAATTTGCAGGGGTAAGCTGCACAAATATGTGCTGTCGCGGCACACGTTCTCCTCGCCAGCCTCAGCGCAAAAGCTTTCCGCTTGCATTAAGAGCAAGAACGGCAGACGGCGGGAGTCCGGAGCTCGGAGAAGGGAACGGCAAGAGGCGAGCCTCCTCGGGCAGAAGCCGCTTTCCGGAGCTCTTGGCAAGCGGCCAACAAAGCATGTGTGAGCGGGAAGGTGCCGGTCGGTGTGCAAGGCACTGGAAAGCGCGAGCGCTGCAGGCAGGCCGAGAAGGAAGGCGCTTAGCAGGCAGCTGGCGCGCAAAGCTTTCGGAGTGCAAGAGGAACGGAGCTGCCGCTCGCCCGCAGGCTGAATTGACGTTAGCTGTGGTCTGGAAGGTGTTCAGCCACGGCTTCCTTGTGCTGCTTGCCTGTTGCTGTTGCTGCTCTCTGCGGGAACTCCGTGCTATCTCTTAGGCTCTGAAATGCTGTGGAATGCCCTGTGGAGTGCAGAAGCCTGCCACAGAAAGTGCGGAAGAGTGTACCGCAAATCCGTGTTTGTGCAATTTGCAGGGGTAAGCTGCACAAATATGTGCTGTCGCGGCACACGTTCTCCTCGCCAGCCTCAGCGCAAAAGCTTTCCGCTTGCATTAAGAGCAAGAACGGCAGACGGCGGGAGTCCGGAGCTCGGAGAAGGGAACGGCAAGAGGCGAGCCTCCTCGGGCAGAAGCCGCTTTCCGGAGCTCTTGGCAAGCGGCCAACAAAGCATGTGTGAGCGGGAAGGTGCCGGTCGGTGTGCAAGGCACTGGAAAGCGCGAGCGCTGCAGGCAGGCCGAGAAGGAAGGCGCTTAGCAGGCAGCTGGCGCGCAAAGCTTTCGGAGTGCAAGAGGAACGGAGCTGCCGCTCGCCCGCAGGCTGAATTGACGTTAGCTGTGGTCTGGAAGGTGTTCAGCCACGGCTTCCTTGTGCTGCTTGCCTGTTGCTGTTGCTGCTCTCTGCGGGAACTCCGTGCTATCTCTTAGGCTCTGAAATGCTGTGGAATGCCCTGTGGAGTGCAGAAGCCTGCCACAGAAAGTGCGGAAGAGTGTACCGCAAATCCGTGTTTGTGCAATTTGCAGGGGT
Source organism: Poecile atricapillus (assembly GCF_030490865.1). NCBI lineage: Eukaryota > Metazoa > Chordata > Aves > Passeriformes > Paridae > Poecile > Poecile atricapillus. The sequence goes on from NC_081270.1 coordinate 2,719,931, forward strand.
AAGCTGCACAAATATGTGCTGTCGCGGCACACGTTCTCCTCGCCAGCCTCAGCGCAAAAGCTTTCCGCTTGCATTAAGAGCAAGAACGGCAGACGGCGGGAGTCCGGAGCTCGGAGAAGGGAACGGCAAGAGGCGAGCCTCCTCGGGCAGAAGCCGCTTTCCGGAGCTCTTGGCAAGCGGCCAACAAAGCATGTGTGAGCGGGAAGGTGCCGGTCGGTGTGCAAGGCACTGGAAAGCGCGAGCGCTGCAGGCAGGCCGAGAAGGAAGGCGCTTAGCAGGCAGCTGGCGCGCAAAGCTTTCGGAGTGCAAGAGGAACGGAGCTGCCGCTCGCCCGCAGGCTGAATTGACGTTAGCTGTGGTCTGGAAGGTGTTCAGCCACGGCTTCCTTGTGCTGCTTGCCTGTTGCTGTTGCTGCTCTCTGCGGGAACTCCGTGCTATCTCTTAGGCTCTGAAATGCTGTGGAATGCCCTGTGGAGTGCAGAAGCCTGCCACAGAAAGTGCGGAAGAGTGTACCGCAAATCCGTGTTTGTGCAATTTGCAGGGGTAAGCTGCACAAATATGTGCTGTCGCGGCACACGTTCTCCTCGCCAGCCTCAGCGCAAAAGCTTTCCGCTTGCATTAAGAGCAAGAACGGCAGACGGCGGGAGTCCGGAGCTCGGAGAAGGGAACGGCAAGAGGCGAGCCTCCTCGGGCAGAAGCCGCTTTCCGGAGCTCTTGGCAAGCGGCCAACAAAGCATGTGTGAGCGGGAAGGTGCCGGTCGGTGTGCAAGGCACTGGAAAGCGCGAGCGCTGCAGGCAGGCCGAGAAGGAAGGTGCTTAGCAGGCAGCTGGCGCGCAAAGCTTTCGGAGTGCAAGAGGAACGGAGCTGCCGCTCGCCCGCAGGCTGAATTGACGTTAGCTGTGGTCTGGAAGGTGTTCAGCCACGGCTTCCTTGTGCTGCTTGCCTGTTGCTGTTGCTGCTCTCTGCGGGAACTCCGTGCTATCTCTTAGGCTCTGAAATGCTGTGGAATGCCCTGTGGAGTGCAGAAGCCTGCCACAGAAAGTGCGGAAGAGTGTACCGCAAATCCGTGTTTGTGCAATTTGCAGGGGTAAGCTGCACAAATATGTGCTGTCGCGGCACACGTTCTCCTCGCCAGCCTCAGCGCAAAAGCTTTCCGCTTGCATTAAGAGCAAGAACGGCAGACGGCGGGAGTCCGGAGCTCGGAGAAGGGAACGGCAAGAGGCGAGCCTCCTCGGGCAGAAGCCGCTTTCCGGAGCTCTTGGCAAGCGGCCAACAAAGCATGTGTGAGCGGGAAGGTGCCGGTCGGTGTGCAAGGCACTGGAAAGCGCGAGCGCTGCAGGCAGGCCGAGAAGGAAGGTGCTTAGCAGGCAGCTGGCGCGCAAAGCTTTCGGAGTGCAAGAGGAACGGAGCTGCCGCTCGCCCGCAGGCTGAATTGACGTTAGCTGTGGTCTGGAAGGTGTTCAGCCACGGCTTCCTTGTGCTGCTTGCCTGTTGCTGTTGCTGCTCTCTGCGGGAACTCCGTGCTATCTCTTAGGCTCTGAAATGCTGTGGAATGCCCTGTGGAGTGCAGAAGCCTGCCACAGAAAGTGCGGAAGAGTGTACCGCAAATCCGTGTTTGTGCAATTTGCAGGGGTAAGCTGCACAAATATGTGCTGTCGCGGCACACGTTCTCCTCGCCAGCCTCAGCGCAAAAGCTTTCCGCTTGCATTAAGAGCAAGAACGGCAGACGGCGGGAGTCCGGAGCTCGGAGAAGGGAACGGCAAGAGGCGAGCCTCCTCGGGCAGAAGCCGCTTTCCGGAGCTCTTGGCAAGCGGCCAACAAAGCATGTGTGAGCGGGAAGGTGCCGGTCGGTGTGCAAGGCACTGGAAAGCGCGAGCGCTGCAGGCAGGCCGAGAAGGAAGGCGCTTAGCAGGCAGCTGGCGCGCAAAGCTTTCGGAGTGCAAGAGGAACGGAGCTGCCGCTCGCCCGCAGGCTGAATTGACGTTAGCTGTGGTCTGGAAGGTGTTCAGCCACGGCTTCCTTGTGCTGCTTGCCTGTTGCTGTTGCTGCTCTCTGCGGGAACTCCGTGCTATCTCTTAGGCTCTGAAATGCTGTGGAATGCCCTGTGGAGTGCAGAAGCCTGCCACAGAAAGTGCGGAAGAGTGTACCGCAAATCCGTGTTTGTGCAATTTGCAGGGGTAAGCTGCACAAATATGTGCTGTCGCGGCACACGTTCTCCTCGCCAGCCTCAGCGCAAAAGCTTTCCGCTTGCATTAAGAGCAAGAACGGCAGACGGCGGGAGTCCGGAGCTCGGAGAAGGGAACGGCAAGAGGCGAGCCTCCTCGGGCAGAAGCCGCTTTCCGGAGCTCTTGGCAAGCGGCCAACAAAGCATGTGTGAGCGGGAAGGTGCCGGTCGGTGTGCAAGGCACTGGAAAGCGCGAGCGCTGCAGGCAGGCCGAGAAGGAAGGTGCTTAGCAGGCAGCTGGCGCGCAAAGCTTTCGGAGTGCAAGAGGAACGGAGCTGCCGCTCGCCCGCAGGCTGAATTGACGTTAGCTGTGGTCTGGAAGGTGTTCAGCCACGGCTTCCTTGTGCTGCTTGCCTGTTGCTGTTGCTGCTCTCTGCGGGAACTCCGTGCTATCTCTTAGGCTCTGAAATGCTGTGGAATGCCCTGTGGAGTGCAGAAGCCTGCCACAGAAAGTGCGGAAGAGTGTACCGCAAATCCGTGTTTGTGCAATTTGCAGGGGTAAGCTGCACAAATATGTGCTGTCGCGGCACACGTTCTCCTCGCCAGCCTCAGCGCAAAAGCTTTCCGCTTGCATTAAGAGCAAGAACGGCAGACGGCGGGAGTCCGGAGCTCGGAGAAGGGAACGGCAAGAGGCGAGCCTCCTCGGGCAGAAGCCGCTTTCCGGAGCTCTTGGCAAGCGGCCAACAAAGCATGTGTGAGCGGGAAGGTGCCGGTCGGTGTGCAAGGCACTGGAAAGCGCGAGCGCTGCAGGCAGGCCGAGAAGGAAGGTGCTTAGCAGGCAGCTGGCGCGCAAAGCTTTCGGAGTGCAAGAGGAACGGAGCTGCCGCTCGCCCGCAGGCTGAATTGACGTTAGCTGTGGTCTGGAAGGTGTTCAGCCACGGCTTCCTTGTGCTGCTTGCCTGTTGCTGTTTCCAACACAGTTCTAGGCACCGGGATGCAGAGAAATGGCTTGTGGTGCGCATAAGCCTGCCACACGGAAGGTGTAAGGAATTGCCAAGCTACACCTTTTCTGACCATGTGCCACAGCTGCGCGTCCCGTGTTCAAGCAACGAGAGTGTGCCCGGCTCTGTCTGACTGCGAAGAAGCAGATGTTGCTCTTGCAATACTCTACGCGGCTCACAGAAGCCGGGTGCTCTGGCGCTGGATCGGAGCCGGCTTTCGGCTTTGCCGCTTTTCCAGGCGTGTACTGCACACGGTCAGCGCATCTTCTGCACCCTTTTTCCTCAGCTCGAGCTGCAAAGACACTTCCTCTTATTCAGAGTGCGCAACACTTCCGTGCAGCTCTCGCATACGGAAGAAACCGGCAGAGAAGGCCTTTAGTTGCCTTGGTCTTTCTGCGGCCGAGACGTTCAACACAGCACGACAAGCTGGGCGACGACAAGGGCACGTGAAGCAAACGCTTTTTCCTGGCCCATTTTGCTGTGCCACGCTCTTCTGCGGCTCTTCGGCGCTTGCCCAACTCGAACGCGCCTGCTTGCCGCTTCGAGCTGGCAAAGGAGCACAGCCAGCCGACGGCACGTTTCAGGTCGTGCAAAGGAAGAGCTTGGCCGTTTGAACGTGCTGCAGCTGCGTGGTTGCGCAAGTTGCAGGGGCAAGCTCCTGACAAGCGTCTTGGCCCGGCACAGTTTCCCCTCTGCCAGACGCAGTGGAAATGCTTTCCGCTTGCATTCGCACCAAGAGACGCCGATTGCGGGGCTCCGGACCACCGAGAAGGTAACTGCATGAAGCAGGGAGTGGCGGGAGTGTCTTTCGGCAGAAGCGGCGCTCTGGAGCGCTTGGCAGCCGGCGCAACGCGCCATGTGTTCGAGAAGACGCCGTTCCGCGTCCGGGAGGGCGAAAGCGCGAGGCACTGGAAAGCGCGAGCGCTGCAGGCAGGCCGAGAAGGAAGGTGCTTAGCAGGCAGCTGGCGCGCAAAGCTTTCGGAGTGCAAGAGGAACGGAGCTGCCGCTCGCCCGCAGGCTGAATTGACGTTAGCTGTGGTCTGGAAGGTGTTCAGCCACGGCTTCCTTGTGCTGCTTGCCTGTTGCTGTTGCTGCTCTCTGCGGGAACTCCGTGCTATCTCTTAGGCTCTGAAATGCTGTGGAATGCCCTGTGGAGTGCAGAAGCCTGCCACAGAAAGTGCGGAAGAGTGTACCGCAAATCCGTGTTTGTGCAATTTGCAGGGGTAAGCTGCACAAATATGTGCTGTCGCGGCACACGTTCTCCTCGCCAGCCTCAGCGCAAAAGCTTTCCGCTTGCATTAAGAGCAAGAACGGCAGACGGCGGGAGTCCGGAGCTCGGAGAAGGGAACGGCAAGAGGCGAGCCTCCTCGGGCAGAAGCCGCTTTCCGGAGCTCTTGGCAAGCGGCCAACAAAGCATGTGTGAGCGGGAAGGTGCCGGTCGGTGTGCAAGGCACTGGAAAGCGCGAGCGCTGCAGGCAGGCCGAGAAGGAAGGTGCTTAGCAGGCAGCTGGCGCGCAAAGCTTTCGGAGTGCAAGAGGAACGGAGCTGCCGCTCGCCCGCAGGCTGAATTGACGTTAGCTGTGGTCTGGAAGGTGTTCAGCCACGGCTTCCTTGTGCTGCTTGCCTGTTGCTGTTGCTGCTCTCTGCGGGAACTCCGTGCTATCTCTTAGGCTCTGAAATGCTGTGGAATGCCCTGTGGAGTGCAGAAGCCTGCCACAGAAAGTGCGGAAGAGTGTACCGCAAATCCGTGTTTGTGCAATTTGCAGGGGTAAGCTGCACAAATATGTGCTGTCGCGGCACACGTTCTCCTCGCCAGCCTCAGCGCAAAAGCTTTCCGCTTGCATTAAGAGCAAGAACGGCAGACGGCGGGAGTCCGGAGCTCGGAGAAGGGAACGGCAAGAGGCGAGCCTCCTCGGGCAGAAGCCGCTTTCCGGAGCTCTTGGCAAGCGGCCAACAAAGCATGTGTGAGCGGGAAGGTGCCGGTCGGTGTGCAAGGCACTGGAAAGCGCGAGCGCTGCAGGCAGGCCGAGAAGGAAGGCGCTTAGCAGGCAGCTGGCGCGCAAAGCTTTCGGAGTGCAAGAGGAACGGAGCTGCCGCTCGCCCGCAGGCTGAATTGACGTTAGCTGTGGTCTGGAAGGTGTTCAGCCACGGCTTCCTTGTGCTGCTTGCCTGTTGCTGTTGCTGCTCTCTGCGGGAACTCCGTGCTATCTCTTAGGCTCTGAAATGCTGTGGAATGCCCTGTGGAGTGCAGAAGCCTGCCACAGAAAGTGCGGAAGAGTGTACCGCAAATCCGTGTTTGTGCAATTTGCAGGGGTAAGCTGCACAAATATGTGCTGTCGCGGCACACGTTCTCCTCGCCAGCCTCAGCGCAAAAGCTTTCCGCTTGCATTAAGAGCAAGAACGGCAGACGGCGGGAGTCCGGAGCTCGGAGAAGGGAACGGCAAGAGGCGAGCCTCCTCGGGCAGAAGCCGCTTTCCGGAGCTCTTGGCAAGCGGCCAACAAAGCATGTGTGAGCGGGAAGGTGCCGGTCGGTGTGCAAGGCACTGGAAAGCGCGAGCGCTGCAGGCAGGCCGAGAAGGAAGGTGCTTAGCAGGCAGCTGGCGCGCAAAGCTTTCGGAGTGCAAGAGGAACGGAGCTGCCGCTCGCCCGCAGGCTGAATTGACGTTAGCTGTGGTCTGGAAGGTGTTCAGCCACGGCTTCCTTGTGCTGCTTGCCTGTTGCTGTTGCTGCTCTCTGCGGGAACTCCGTGCTATCTCTTAGGCTCTGAAATGCTGTGGAATGCCCTGTGGAGTGCAGAAGCCTGCCACAGAAAGTGCGGAAGAGTGTACCGCAAATCCGTGTTTGTGCAATTTGCAGGGGTAAGCTGCACAAATATGTGCTGTCGCGGCACACGTTCTCCTCGCCAGCCTCAGCGCAAAAGCTTTCCGCTTGCATTAAGAGCAAGAACGGCAGACGGCGGGAGTCCGGAGCTCGGAGAAGGGAACGGCAAGAGGCGAGCCTCCTCGGGCAGAAGCCGCTTTCCGGAGCTCTTGGCAAGCGGCCAACAAAGCATGTGTGAGCGGGAAGGTGCCGGTCGGTGTGCAAGGCACTGGAAAGCGCGAGCGCTGCAGGCAGGCCGAGAAGGAAGGTGCTTAGCAGGCAGCTGGCGCGCAAAGCTTTCGGAGTGCAAGAGGAACGGAGCTGCCGCTCGCCCGCAGGCTGAATTGACGTTAGCTGTGGTCTGGAAGGTGTTCAGCCACGGCTTCCTTGTGCTGCTTGCCTGTTGCTGTTGCTGCTCTCTGCGGGAACTCCGTGCTATCTCTTAGGCTCTGAAATGCTGTGGAATGCCCTGTGGAGTGCAGAAGCCTGCCACAGAAAGTGCGGAAGAGTGTACCGCAAATCCGTGTTTGTGCAATTTGCAGGGGTAAGCTGCACAAATATGTGCTGTCGCGGCACACGTTCTCCTCGCCAGCCTCAGCGCAAAAGCTTTCCGCTTGCATTAAGAGCAAGAACGGCAGACGGCGGGAGTCCGGAGCTCGGAGAAGGGAACGGCAAGAGGCGAGCCTCCTCGGGCAGAAGCCGCTTTCCGGAGCTCTTGGCAAGCGGCCAACAAAGCATGTGTGAGCGGGAAGGTGCCGGTCGGTGTGCAAGGCACTGGAAAGCGCGAGCGCTGCAGGCAGGCCGAGAAGGAAGGTGCTTAGCAGGCAGCTGGCGCGCAAAGCTTTCGGAGTGCAAGAGGAACGGAGCTGCCGCTCGCCCGCAGGCTGAATTGACGTTAGCTGTGGTCTGGAAGGTGTTCAGCCACGGCTTCCTTGTGCTGCTTGCCTGTTGCTGTTGCTGCTCTCTGCGGGAACTCCGTGCTATCTCTTAGGCTCTGAAATGCTGTGGAATGCCCTGTGGAGTGCAGAAGCCTGCCACAGAAAGTGCGGAAGAGTGTACCGCAAATCCGTGTTTGTGCAATTTGCAGGGGTAAGCTGCACAAATATGTGCTGTCGCGGCACACGTTCTCCTCGCCAGCCTCAGCGCAAAAGCTTTCCGCTTGCATTAAGAGCAAGAACGGCAGACGGCGGGAGTCCGGAGCTCGGAGAAGGGAACGGCAAGAGGCGAGCCTCCTCGGGCAGAAGCCGCTTTCCGGAGCTCTTGGCAAGCGGCCAACAAAGCATGTGTGAGCGGGAAGGTGCCGGTCGGTGTGCAAGGCACTGGAAAGCGCGAGCGCTGCAGGCAGGCCGAGAAGGAAGGCGCTTAGCAGGCAGCTGGCGCGCAAAGCTTTCGGAGTGCAAGAGGAACGGAGCTGCCGCTCGCCCGCAGGCTGAATTGACGTTAGCTGTGGTCTGGAAGGTGTTCAGCCACGGCTTCCTTGTGCTGCTTGCCTGTTGCTGTTGCTGCTCTCTGCGGGAACTCCGTGCTATCTCTTAGGCTCTGAAATGCTGTGGAATGCCCTGTGGAGTGCAGAAGCCTGCCACAGAAAGTGCGGAAGAGTGTACCGCAAATCCGTGTTTGTGCAATTTGCAGGGGTAAGCTGCACAAATATGTGCTGTTGCGGCACACGTTCTCCTCGCCAGCCTCAGCGCAAAAGCTTTCCGCTTGCATTAAGAGCAAGAACGGCAGACGGCGGGAGTCCGGAGCTCGGAGAAGGGAACGGCAAGAGGCGAGCCTCCTCGGGCAGAAGCCGCTTTCCGGAGCTCTTGGCAAGCGGCCAACAAAGCATGTGTGAGCGGGAAGGTGCCGGTCGGTGTGCAAGGCACTGGAAAGCGCGAGCGCTGCAGGCAGGCCGAGAAGGAAGGCGCTTAGCAGGCAGCTGGCGCGCAAAGCTTTCGGAGTGCAAGAGGAACGGAGCTGCCGCTCGCCCGCAGGCTGAATTGACGTTAGCTGTGGTCTGGAAGGTGTTCAGCCACGGCTTCCTTGTGCTGCTTGCCTGTTGCTGTTGCTGCTCTCTGCGGGAACTCCGTGCTATCTCTTAGGCTCTGAAATGCTGTGGAATGCCCTGTGGAGTGCAGAAGCCTGCCACAGAAAGTGCGGAAGAGTGTACCGCAAATCCGTGTTTGTGCAATTTGCAGGGGTAAGCTGCACAAATATGTGCTGTCGCGGCACACGTTCTCCTCGCCAGCCTCAGCGCAAAAGCTTTCCGCTTGCATTAAGAGCAAGAACGGCAGACGGCGGGAGTCCGGAGCTCGGAGAAGGGAACGGCAAGAGGCGAGCCTCCTCGGGCAGAAGCCGCTTTCCGGAGCTCTTGGCAAGCGGCCAACAAAGCATGTGTGAGCGGGAAGGTGCCGGTCGGTGTGCAAGGCACTGGAAAGCGCGAGCGCTGCAGGCAGGCCGAGAAGGAAGGCGCTTAGCAGGCAGCTGGCGCGCAAAGCTTTCGGAGTGCAAGAGGAACGGAGCTGCCGCTCGCCCGCAGGCTGAATTGACGTTAGCTGTGGTCTGGAAGGTGTTCAGCCACGGCTTCCTTGTGCTGCTTGCCTGTTGCTGTTGCTGCTCTCTGCGGGAACTCCGTGCTATCTCTTAGGCTCTGAAATGCTGTGGAATGCCCTGTGGAGTGCAGAAGCCTGCCACAGAAAGTGCGGAAGAGTGTACCGCAAATCCGTGTTTGTGCAATTTGCAGGGGTAAGCTGCACAAATATGTGCTGTCGCGGCACACGTTCTCCTCGCCAGCCTCAGCGCAAAAGCTTTCCGCTTGCATTAAGAGCAAGAACGGCAGACGGCGGGAGTCCGGAGCTCGGAGAAGGGAACGGCAAGAGGCGAGCCTCCTCGGGCAGAAGCCGCTTTCCGGAGCTCTTGGCAAGCGGCCAACAAAGCATGTGTGAGCGGGAAGGTGCCGGTCGGTGTGCAAGGCACTGGAAAGCGCGAGCGCTGCAGGCAGGCCGAGAAGGAAGGTGCTTAGCAGGCAGCTGGCGCGCAAAGCTTTCGGAGTGCAAGAGGAACGGAGCTGCCGCTCGCCCGCAGGCTGAATTGACGTTAGCTGTGGTCTGGAAGGTGTTCAGCCACGGCTTCCTTGTGCTGCTTGCCTGTTGCTGTTTCCAACACAGTTCTAGGCACCGGGATGCAGAGAAATGGCTTGTGGTGCGCATAAGCCTGCCACACAGAAGGTGTAAGGAATTGACAAGCTACACCTTTTCTGACCATGTGCCACAGCTGCGCGTCCCGTGTTCAAGCAACGAGAGCGTGCCCGGCTCTGTCTGACTGCGAAGAAGCAGATGTTGCTCTTGCAATACTCTACGCGGCTCACAGAAGCCGGGCGCTCTGGCGCTGGATCGGAGCCGGCTTTCGGCTTTGCCGCTTTTCCAGGCGTGTACTGCACACGGTCAGCGCATCTTCTGCACCCTTTTTCCTCAGCTCGTGCTGCAAAGACACTTCCTCTTATTCAGAGTGCGCAACACTTCCGTGCAGCTCTCGCATACGGAAGAAACCGGCAGAGAAGGCCTTTAGTTGCCTTGGTCTTTCTGCGGCCGAGACCTTCAACACAGCACGACAAGCCGGGCGACGACAAGGGCACGTGAAGCAAACGCTTTTTCCTGGCCCATTTTGCTGTGCCACGCTCTTCTGCGGCTCTTCGGCGCTTGCCCAACTCGAACGCGCCTGCTTGCCGCTTCGAGCTGGCAAAGGAGCACAGCCAGCCGACGGCACGTTTCAGGTCGTGCAAAGGACGAGCTTGGCCGTTTGAACGTGCTGCAGCTGCGTGGTTGCGCAAGTTGCAGGGACAAGCTCCTGACAAGCGTCTTGGCCCGGCACAGTTTCCCCTCTGCCAGACGCAGTGGAAATGCTTTCCGCTTGCATTCGCACCAAGAGACGCCGATTGCGGGGCTCCGGACCACCGAGAAGGTAACTGCATGAAGCAGGGGGTGGCGGGAGTGTCTTTCAGCAGAAGCGGCGCTCTGGAGCGCTTGGCAGCCGGCGCAACGCGCCATGTGTTCGAGAAGACGCCGTTCCACGTCCGGGAGGGCGAAAGCGCGAGCGCTGCCAAAAGGCGAAGAAGGAAGCCGCTGAGCGGCCGGCTTGTGCGCGGAGCTTGCGGACTGCGAGAGGAACGTAACTACCTGCCGCCCGCCTGCCGAATGGACCTTAGCTGTCGCCCGGAAGAAGAAGAGCCGCGCCTTCCCTGTGCTGCTTGGCTCTTCCTCTTCTTGCTCTCTGCGGGAACTCTTGCGCTTTCTTTTAGGCACCGGGATGCAGAGAAACGGCTTGTGGTGCGCATAAGCCTGCCACACGGAAGGTGTAAGGAATTGCCAAGCTACACCTTTTCTGACCATGTGCCACAGCTGCGCGTCCCGTGTTCAAGCAACGAGAGCGTGCCCGGCTCTGTCTGACTGCGAAGAAGCAGATGTTGTTCTTGCAATACTCTACGCGGCTCACAGAAGCCGGGCGCTCTGGCGCTGGATCGGAGCCGGCTTTCGGCTTTGCCGCTTTTCCAGGCGTGTACTGCACACGGTCAGCGCATCTTCTGCACCCTTTTTCCTCAGCTCGAGCTGCAAAGACACTTCCTCTTATTCAGAGTGCGCAACACTTCCGTGCAGCTCTCGCATACGGAAGAAACCGGCAGAGAAGGCCTTTAGTTGCCTTGGTCTTTCTGCGGCCGAGACCTTCAACACAGCACGACAAGCCGGGCGACGACAAGGGCACGTGAAGCAAACGCTTTTTCCTGGCCCATTTTGCTGTGCCACGCTCTTCTGCGGCTCTTCGGCGCTTGCCCAACTCGAACGCGCCTGCTTGCCGCTTCGAGCTGGCAAAGGAGCACAGCCAGCCGACGGCACGTTTCAGGTCGTGCAAAGGACGAGCTTGGCCGTTTGAACGTGCTGCAGCTGCGTGGTTGCGCAAGTTGCAGGGACAAGCTCCTGACAAGCGTCTTGGCCCGGCACAGTTTCCCCTCTGCCAGATGCAGTGGAAATGCTTTCCGCTTGCATTCGCACCAAGAGACGCCGATTGCGGGGCTCCGGACCACCGAGAAGGTAACTGCATGAAGCAGGGGGTGGCGGGAGTGTCTTTCGGCAGAAGCGGCGCTCTGGAGCGCTTGGCAGCCGGCGCAACGCGCCATGTGTTCGAGAAGACGCCGTTCCGCGTCCGGGAGGGCGAAAGCGCGAGGCACTGGAAAGCGCGAGCGCTGCAGGCAGGCCGAGAAGGAAGGTGCTTAGCAGGCAGCTGGCGCGCAAAGCTTTCGGAGTGCAAGAGGAACGGAGCTGCCGCTCGCCCGCAGGCTGAATTGACGTTAGCTGTGGTCTGGAAGGTGTTCAGCCACGGCTTCCTTGTGCTGCTTGCCTGTTGCTGTTTCCAACACAGTTCTAGGCACCGGGATGCAGAGAAATGGCTTGTGGTGCGCATAAGCCTGCCACACGGAAGGTGTAAGGAATTGCCAAGCTACACCTTTTCTGACCATGTGCCACAGCTGCGCGTCCCGTGTTCAAGCAACGAGAGCGTGCCCGGCTCTGTCTGACTGCGAAGAAGCAGATGTTGCTCTTGCGATACTCTACGCGGCTCACAGAAGCCGGGCGCTCTGGCGCTGGATCGGAGCCGGCTTTCGGCTTCGCCGCTTTTCCAGGCGTGTACTGCACACGGTCAGCGCATCTTCTGCACCCTTTTTCCTCAGCTCGAGCTGCAAAGACACTTCCTCTTATTCAGAGTGCGCAACACTTCCGTGCAGCTCTCGCATACGGAAGAAACCGGCAGAGAAGGCCTTTAGTTGCCTTGGTCTTTCTGCGGCCGAGACGTTCAACACAGCACGACAAGCCGGGCGACGACAAGGGCACGTGAAGCAAACGCTTTTTCCTGGCCCATTTTGCTGTGCCACGCTCTTCTGCGGCTCTTCGGCGCTTGCCCAACTCGAACGCGCCTGCTTGCCGCTTCGAGCTGGCAAAGGAGCACAGCCAGCCGACGGCACGTTTCAGGTCGTGCAAAGGACGAGCTTGGCCGTTTGAACGTGCTGCAGCTGCGTGGTTGCGCAAGTTGCAGGGACAAGCTCCTGACAAGCGTCTTGGCCCGGCACAGTTTCCCCTCTGCCAGACGCAGTGGAAATGCTTTCCGCTTGCATTCGCACCAAGAGACGCCGATTGCGGGGCTCCGGACCACCGAGAAGGTAACTGCATGAAGCAGGGGGTGGCAGGAGTGTCTTTCGGCAGAAGCGGCGCTCTGGAGCGCTTGGCAGCCGGCGCAACGCGCCATGTGTTCGAGAAGACGCCGTTCCGCGTCCGGGAGGGCGAAAGCGCGAGCGCTGCCAAAAGGCGAAGAAGGAAGCCGCTGAGCGGCCGGCTTGTGTGCGGAGCTTGCGGACTGCGAGAGGAACGTAACTGCCTGCCGCCCGCCTGCCGAATGGACCTTAGCTGTCGCCCGGAAGAAGAAGAGCCGCGCCTTCCCTGTGCTGCTTGGCTCTTCCTCTTCTTGCTCTCTGCGGGAACTCTTGCGCTTTCTTTTAGGCACCGGGATGCAGAGAAATGGCTTGTGGTGCGCATAAGCCTGCCACACGGAAGGTGTAAGGAATTGCCAAGCTACACCTTTTCTGACCATGTGCCACAGCTGCGCGTCCCGTGTTCAAGCAACGAGAGCGTGCCCGGCTCTGTCTGACTGCGAAGAAGCAGATGTTGCTCTTGCAATACTCTACGCGGCTCACAGAAGCCGGGCGCTCTGGCGCTGGATCGGAGCCGGCTTTCGGCTTTGCCGCTTTTCCAGGCGTGTACTGCACACGGTCAGCGCATCTTCTGCACCCTTTTTCCTCAGCTCGAGCTGCAAAGACACTTCCTCTTATTCAGAGTGCGCAACACTTCCGTGCAGCTCTCGCATACGGAAGAAACCGGCAGAGAAGGCCTTTAGTTGCCTTGGTCTTTCTGCGGCCGAGACCTTCAACACAGCACGACAAGCCGGGCGACGACAAGGGCACGTGAAGCAAACGCTTTTTCCTGGCCCATTTTGCTGTGCCACGCTCTTCTGCGGCTCTTCGGCGCTTGCCCAACTCGAACGCGCCTGCTTGCCGCTTCGAGCTGGCAAAGGAGCACAGCCAGCCGACGGCACGTTTCAGGTCGTGCAAAGGACGAGCTTGGCCGTTTGAACGTGCTGCAGCTGCGTGGTTGCGCAAGTTGCAGGGACAAGCTCCTGACAAGCGTCTTGGCCCGGCACAGTTTCCCCTCTGCCAGATGCAGTGGAAATGCTTTCCGCTTGCATTCGCACCAAGAGACGCCGATTGCGGGGCTCCGGACCACCGAGAAGGTAACTGCATGAAGCAGGGGGTGGCGGGAGTGTCTTTCGGCAGAAGCGGCGCTCTGGAGCGCTTGGCAGCCGGCGCAACGCGCCATGTGTTCGAGAAGACGCCGTTCCGCGTCCGGGAGGGCGAAAGCGCGAGGCACTGGAAAGCGCGAGCGCTGCAGGCAGGCCGAGAAGGAAGGTGCTTAGCAGGCAGCTGGCGCGCAAAGCTTTCGGAGTGCAAGAGGAACGGAGCTGCCGCTCGCCCGCAGGCTGAATTGACGTTAGCTGTGGTCTGGAAGGTGTTCAGCCACGGCTTCCTTGTGCTGCTTGCCTGTTGCTGTTTCCAACACAGTTCTAGGCACCGGGATGCAGAGAAATGGCTTGTGGTGCGCATAAGCCTGCCACACAGAAGGTGTAAGGAATTGCCAAGCTACACCTTTTCTGACCATGTGCCACAGCTGCGCGTCCCGTGTTCAAGCAACGAGAGCGTGCCCGGCTCTGTCTGACTGCGAAGAAGCAGATGTTGCTCTTGCGATACTCTACGCGGCTCACAGAAGCCGGGCGCTCTGGCGCTGGATCGGAGCCGGCTTTCGGCTTTGCCGCTTTTCCAGGCGTGTACTGCACACGGTCAGCGCATCTTCTGCACCCTTTTTCCTCAGCTCGTGCTGCAAAGACACTTCCTCTTATTCAGAGTGCGCAACACTTCCGTGCAGCTCTCGCATACGGAAGAAACCGGCAGAGAAGGCCTTTAGTTGCCTTGGTCTTTCTGCGGCCGAGACGTTCAACACAGCACGACAAGCCGGGCGACGACAAGGGCACGTGAAGCAAACGCTTTTTCCTGGCCCATTTTGCTGTGCCACGCTCTTCTGCGGCTCTTCGGCGCTTGCCCAACTCGAACGCGCCTGCTTGCCGCTTCGAGCTGGCAAAGGAGCACAGCCAGCCGACGGCACGTTTCAGGTCGTGCAAAGGACGAGCTTGGCCGTTTGAACGTGCTGCAGCTGCGTGGTTGCGCAAGTTGCAGGGACAAGCTCCTGACAAGCGTCTTGGCCCGGCACAGTTTCCCCTCTGCCAGACGCAGTGGAAATGCTTTCCGCTTGCATTCGCACCAAGAGACGCCGATTGCGGGGCTCCGGACCACCGAGAAGGTAACTGCATGAAGCAGGGGGTGGCGGGAGTGTCTTTCGGCAGAAGCGGCGCTCTGGAGCGCTTGGCAGCCGGCGCAACGAGCCATGTGTTCGAGAAGACGCCGTTCCGCGTCCGGGAGGGCGAAAGCGCGAGGCACTGGAAAGCGCTAGCGCTGCAGGCAGGCCGAGAAGGAAGGTGCTTAGCAGGCAGCTGGCGCGCAAAGCTTTCGGAGTGCAAGAGGAACGGAGCTGCCGCTCGCCCGCAGGCTGAATTGACGTTAGCTGTGGTCTGGAAGGTGTTCAGCCACGGCTTCCTTGTGCTGCTTGCCTGTTGCTGTTTCCAACACAGTTCTAGGCACCGGGATGCAGAGAAATGGCTTGTGGTGCGCATAAGCCTGCCACACGGAAGGTGTAAGGAATTGCCAAGCTACACCTTTTCTGACCATGTGCCACAGCTGCGCGTCCCGTGTTCAAGCAACGAGAGCGTGCCCGGCTCTGTCTGACTGCGAAGAAGCAGATGTTGCTCTTGCAATACTCTACGCGGCTCACAGAAGCCGGGCGCTCTGGCGCTGGATCGGAGCCGGCTTTCGGCTTTGCCGCTTTTCCAGGCGTGTACTGCACACGGTCAGCGCATCTTCTGCACCCTTTTTCCTCAGCTCGAGCTGCAAAGACACTTCCTCTTATTCAGAGTGCGCAACACTTCCGTGCAGCTCTCGCATACGGAAGAAACCGGCAGAGAAGGCCTTTAGTTGCCTTGGTCTTTCTGCGGCCGAGACCTTCAACACAGCACGACAAGCCGGGCGACGACAAGGGCACGTGAAGCAAACGCTTTTTCCTGGCCCATTTTGCTGTGCCACGCTCTTCTGCGGCTCTTCGGCGCTTGCCCAACTCGAACGCGCCTGCTTGCCGCTTCGAGCTGGCAAAGGAGCACAGCCAGCCGACGGCACGTTTCAGGTCGTGCAAAGGACGAGCTTGGCCGTTTGAACGTGCTGCAGCTGCGTGGTTGCGCAAGTTGCAGGGACAAGCTCCTGACAAGCGTCTTGGCCCGGCACAGTTTCCCCTCTGCCAGATGCAGTGGAAATGCTTTCCGCTTGCATTCGCACCAAGAGACGCCGATTGCGGGGCTCCGGACCACCGAGAAGGTAACTGCATGAAGCAGGGGGTGGCGGGAGTGTCTTTCGGCAGAAGCGGCGCTCTGGAGCGCTTGGCAGCCGGCGCAACGCGCCATGTGTTCGAGAAGACGCCGTTCCGCGTCCGGGAGGGCGAAAGCGCGAGGCACTGGAAAGCGCGAGCGCTGCAGGCAGGCCGAGAAGGAAGGTGCTTAGCAGGCAGCTGGCGCGCAAAGCTTTCGGAGTGCAAGAGGAACGGAGCTGCCGCTCGCCCGCAGGCTGAATTGACGTTAGCTGTGGTCTGGAAGGTGTTCAGCCACGGCTTCCTTGTGCTGCTTGCCTGTTGCTGTTTCCAACACAGTTCTAGGCACCGGGATGCAGAGAAATGGCTTGTGGTGCGCATAAGCCTGCCACACAGAAGGTGTAAGGAATTGCCAAGCTACACCTTTTCTGACCATGTGCCACAGCTGCGCGTCCCGTGTTCAAGCAACGAGAGCGTGCCCGGCTCTGTCTGACTGCGAAGAAGCAGATGTTGCTCTTGCGATACTCTACGCGGCTCACAGAAGCCGGGCGCTCTGGCGCTGGATCGGAGCCGGCTTTCGGCTTTGCCGCTTTTCCAGGCGTGTACTGCACACGGTCAGCGCATCTTCTGCACCCTTTTTCCTCAGCTCGTGCTGCAAAGACACTTCCTCTTATTCAGAGTGCGCAACACTTCCGTGCAGCTCTCGCATACGGAAGAAACCGGCAGAGAAGGCCTTTAGTTGCCTTGGTCTTTCTGCGGCCGAGACGTTCAACACAGCACGACAAGCCGGGCGACGACAAGGGCACGTGAAGCAAACGCTTTTTCCTGGCCCATTTTGCTGTGCCACGCTCTTCTGCGGCTCTTCGGCGCTTGCCCAACTCGAACGCGCCTGCTTGCCGCTTCGAGCTGGCAAAGGAGCACAGCCAGCCGACGGCACGTTTCAGGTCGTGCAAAGGACGAGCTTGGCCGTTTGAACGTGCTGCAGCTGCGTGGTTGCGCAAGTTGCAGGGACAAGCTCCTGACAAGCGTCTTGGCCCGGCACAGTTTCCCCTCTGCCAGACGCAGTGGAAATGCTTTCCGCTTGCATTCGCACCAAGAGACGCCGATTGCGGGGCTCCGGACCACCGAGAAGGTAACTGCATGAAGCAGGGGGTGGCGGGAGTGTCTTTCGGCAGAAGCGGCGCTCTGGAGCGCTTGGCAGCCGGCGCAACGAGCCATGTGTTCGAGAAGACGCCGTTCCGCGTCCGGGAGGGCGAAAGCGCGAGGCACTGGAAAGCGCTAGCGCTGCAGGCAGGCCGAGAAGGAAGGTGCTTAGCAGGCAGCTGGCGCGCAAAGCTTTCGGAGTGCAAGAGGAACGGAGCTGCCGCTCGCCCGCAGGCTGAATTGACGTTAGCTGTGGTCTGGAAGGTGTTCAGCCACGGCTTCCTTGTGCTGCTTGCCTGTTGCTGTTTCCAACACAGTTCTAGGCACCGGGATGCAGAGAAATGGCTTGTGGTGCGCATAAGCCTGCCACACGGAAGGTGTAAGGAATTGCCAAGCTACACCTTTTCTGACCATGTGCCACAGCTGCGCGTCCCGTGTTCAAGCAACGAGAGCGTGCCCGGCTCTGTCTGACTGCGAAGAAGCAGATGTTGCTCTTGCAATACTCTACGCGGCTCACAGAAGCCGGGCGCTCTGGCGCTGGATCGGAGCCGGCTTTCGGCTTTGCCGCTTTTCCAGGCGTGTACTGCACACGGTCAGCGCATTTTCTGCACCCTTTTTCCTCAGCTCGTGCTGCAAAGACACTTCCTCTTATTCAGAGTGCGCAACACTTCCGTGCAGCTCTCGCATACGGAAGAAACCGGCAGAGAAGGCCTTTAGTTGCCTTGGTCTTTCTGCGGCCGAGACGTTCAACACAGCACGACAAGCCGGGCGACGACAAGGGCACGTGAAGCAAACGCTTTTTCCTGGCCCATTTTGCTGTGCCACGCTCTTCTGTGGCTCTTCGGCGCTTGCCCAACTCGAACGCGCCTGCTTGCCGCTTCGAGCTGGCAAAGGAGCACAGCCAGCCGACGGCACGTTTCAGGTCGTGCAAAGGACGAGCTTGGCCGTTTGAACGTGCTGCAGCTGCGTGGTTGCGCAAGTTGCAGGGACAAGCTCCTGACAAGCGTCTTGGCCCGGCACAGTTTCCCCTCTGCCAGATGCAGTGGAAATGCTTTCCGCTTGCATTCGCACCAAGAGACGCCGATTGCGGGGCTCCGGACCACCGAGAAGGTAACTGCATGAAGCAGGGGGTGGCGGGAGTGTCTTTCGGCAGAAGCGGCGCTCTGGAGCGCTTGGCAGCCGGCGCAACGCGCCATGTGTTCGAGAAGACGCCGTTCCGCGTCCGGGAGGGCGAAAGCGCGAGGCACTGGAAAGCGCGAGCGCTGCAGGCAGGCCGAGAAGGAAGGTGCTTAGCAGGCAGCTGGCGCGCAAAGCTTTCGGAGTGCAAGAGGAACGGAGCTGCCGCTCGCCCGCAGGCTGAATTGACGTTAGCTGTGGTCTGGAAGGTGTTCAGCCACGGCTTCCTTGTGCTGCTTGCCTGTTGCTGTTTCCAACACAGTTCTAGGCACCGGGATGCAGAGAAATGGCTTGTGGTGCGCATAAGCCTGCCACACGGAAGGTGTAAGGAATTGCCAAGCTACACCTTTTCTGACCATGTGCCACAGCTGCGCGTCCCGTGTTCAAGCAACGAGAGCGTGCCCGGCTCTGTCTGACTGCGAAGAAGCAGATGTTGCTCTTGCGATACTCTACGCGGCTCACAGAAGCCGGGCGCTCTGGCGCTGGATCGGAGCCGGCTTTCGGCTTCGCCGCTTTTCCAGGCGTGTACTGCACACGGTCAGCGCATCTTCTGCACCCTTTTTCCTCAGCTCGAGCTGCAAAGACACTTCCTCTTATTCAGAGTGCGCAACACTTCCGTGCAGCTCTCGCATACGGAAGAAACCGGCAGAGAAGGCCTTTAGTTGCCTTGGTCTTTCTGCGGCCGAGACGTTCAACACAGCACGACAAGCCGGGCGACGACAAGGGCACGTGAAGCAAACGCTTTTTCCTGGCCCATTTTGCTGTGCCACGCTCTTCTGCGGCTCTTCGGCGCTTGCCCAACTCGAACGCGCCTGCTTGCCGCTTCGAGCTGGCAAAGGAGCACAGCCAGCCGACGGCATGTTTCAGGTCGTGCAAAGGACGAGCTTGGCCGTTTGAACGTGCTGCAGCTGCGTGGTTGCGCAAGTTGCAGGGACAAGCTCCTGACAAGCGTCTTGGCCCGGCACAGTTTCCCCTCTGCCAGACGCAGTGGAAATGCTTTCCGCTTGCATTCGCACCAAGAGACGCCGATTGCGGGGCTCCGGACCACCGAGAAGGTAACTGCATGAAGCAGGGGGTGGCGGGAGTGTCTTTCGGCAGAAGCGGCGCTCTGGAGCGCTTGGCAGCCGGCGCAACGCGCCATGTGTTCGAGAAGACGCCGTTCCGCGTCCGGGAGGGCGAAAGCGCGAGCGCTGCCAAAAGGCGAAGAAGGAAGCCGCTGAGCGGCCGGCTTGTGTGCGGAGCTTGCGGACTGCGAGAGGAACGTAACTGCCTGCCGCCCGCCTGCCGAATGGACCTTAGCTGTCGCCCGGAAGAAGAAGAGCCGCGCCTTCCCTGTGCTGCTTGGCTCTTCCTCTTCTTGCTCTCTGCGGGAACTCTTGCGCTTTCTTTTAGGCACCGGGATGCAGAGAAATGGCTTGTGGTGCGCATAAGCCTGCCACACGGAAGGTGTAAGGAATTGCCAAGCTACACCTTTTCTGACCATGTGCCACAGCTGCGCGTCCCGTGTTCAAGCAACGAGAGCGTGCCCGGCTCTGTCTGACTGCGAAGAAGCAGATGTTGCTCTTGCAATACTCTACGCGGCTCACAGAAGCCGGGCGCTCTGGCGCTGGATCGGAGCCGGCTTTCGGCTTTGCCGCTTTTCCAGGCGTGTACTGCACACGGTCAGCGCATCTTCTGCACCCTTTTTCCTCAGCTCGAGCTGCAAAGACACTTCCTCTTATTCAGAGTGCGCAACACTTCCGTGCAGCTCTCGCATACGGAAGAAACCGGCAGAGAAGGCCTTTAGTTGCCTTGGTCTTTCTGCGGCCGAGACCTTCAACACAGCACGACAAGCCGGGCGACGACAAGGGCACGTGAAGCAAACGCTTTTTCCTGGCCCATTTTGCTGTGCCACGCTCTTCTGCGGCTCTTCGGCGCTTGCCCAACTCGAACGCGCCTGCTTGCCGCTTCGAGCTGGCAAAGGAGCACAGCCAGCCGACGGCACGTTTCAGGTCGTGCAAAGGACGAGCTTGGCCGTTTGAACGTGCTGCAGCTGCGTGGTTGCGCAAGTTGCAGGGACAAGCTCCTGACAAGCGTCTTGGCCCGGCACAGTTTCCCCTCTGCCAGATGCAGTGGAAATGCTTTCCGCTTGCATTCGCACCAAGAGACGCCGATTGCGGGGCTCCGGACCACCGAGAAGGTAACTGCATGAAGCAGGGGGTGGCGGGAGTGTCTTTCGGCAGAAGCGGCGCTCTGGAGCGCTTGGCAGCCGGCGCAACGCGCCATGTGTTCGAGAAGACGCCGTTCCGCGTCCGGGAGGGCGAAAGCGCGAGGCACTGGAAAGCGCGAGCGCTGCAGGCAGGCCGAGAAGGAAGGTGCTTAGCAGGCAGCTGGCGCGCAAAGCTTTCGGAGTGCAAGAGGAACGGAGCTGCCGCTCGCCCGCAGGCTGAATTGACGTTAGCTGTGGTCTGGAAGGTGTTCAGCCACGGCTTCCTTGTGCTGCTTGCCTGTTGCTGTTTCCAACACAGTTCTAGGCACCGGGATGCAGAGAAATGGCTTGTGGTGCGCATAAGCCTGCCACACAGAAGGTGTAAGGAATTGCCAAGCTACACCTTTTCTGACCATGTGCCACAGCTGCGCGTCCCGTGTTCAAGCAACGAGAGCGTGCCCGGCTCTGTCTGACTGCGAAGAAGCAGATGTTGCTCTTGCGATACTCTACGCGGCTCACAGAAGCCGGGCGCTCTGGCGCTGGATCGGAGCCGGCTTTCGGCTTTGCCGCTTTTCCAGGCGTGTACTGCACACGGTCAGCGCATCTTCTGCACCCTTTTTCCTCAGCTCGTGCTGCAAAGACACTTCCTCTTATTCAGAGTGCGCAACACTTCCGTGCAGCTCTCGCATACGGAAGAAACCGGCAGAGAAGGCCTTTAGTTGCCTTGGTCTTTCTGCGGCCGAGACGTTCAACACAGCACGACAAGCCGGGCGACGACAAGGGCACGTGAAGCAAACGCTTTTTCCTGGCCCATTTTGCTGTGCCACGCTCTTCTGCGGCTCTTCGGCGCTTGCCCAACTCGAACGCGCCTGCTTGCCGCTTCGAGCTGGCAAAGGAGCACAGCCAGCCGACGGCACGTTTCAGGTCGTGCAAAGGACGAGCTTGGCCGTTTGAACGTGCTGCAGCTGCGTGGTTGCGCAAGTTGCAGGGACAAGCTCCTGACAAGCGTCTTGGCCCGGCACAGTTTCCCCTCTGCCAGACGCAGTGGAAATGCTTTCCGCTTGCATTCGCACCAAGAGACGCCGATTGCGGGGCTCCGGACCACCGAGAAGGTAACTGCATGAAGCAGGGGGTGGCGGGAGTGTCTTTCGGCAGAAGCGGCGCTCTGGAGCGCTTGGCAGCCGGCGCAACGAGCCATGTGTTCGAGAAGACGCCGTTCCGCGTCCGGGAGGGCGAAAGCGCGAGGCACTGGAAAGCGCGAGCGCTGCAGGCAGGCCGAGAAGGAAGGTGCTTAGCAGGCAGCTGGCGCGCAAAGCTTTCGGAGTGCAAGAGGAACGGAGCTGCCGCTCGCCCGCAGGCTGAATTGACGTTAGCTGTGGTCTGGAAGGTGTTCAGCCACGGCTTCCTTGTGCTGCTTGCCTGTTGCTGTTTCCAACACAGTTCTAGGCACCGGGATGCAGAGAAATGGCTTGTGGTGCGCATAAGCCTGCCACACGGAAGGTGTAAGGAATTGCCAAGCTACACCTTTTCTGACCATGTGCCACAGCTGCGCGTCCCGTGTTCAAGCAACGAGAGCGTGCCCGGCTCTGTCTGACTGCGAAGAAGCAGATGTTGCTCTTGCAATACTCTACGCGGCTCACAGAAGCCGGGCGCTCTGGCGCTGGATCGGAGCCGGCTTTCGGCTTTGCCGCTTTTCCAGGCGTGTACTGCACACGGTCAGCGCATTTTCTGCACCCTTTTTCCTCAGCTCGTGCTGCAAAGACACTTCCTCTTATTCAGAGTGCGCAACACTTCCGTGCAGCTCTCGCATACGGAAGAAACCGGCAGAGAAGGCCTTTAGTTGCCTTGGTCTTTCTGCGGCCGAGACGTTCAACACAGCACGACAAGCCGGGCGACGACAAGGGCACGTGAAGCAAACGCTTTTTCCTGGCCCATTTTGCTGTGCCACGCTCTTCTGTGGCTCTTCGGCGCTTGCCCAACTCGAACGCGCCTGCTTGCCGCTTCGAGCTGGCAAAGGAGCACAGCCAGCCGACGGCACGTTTCAGGTCGTGCAAAGGAAGAGCTTGGCCGTTTGAACGTGCTGCAGCTGCGTGGTTGCGCAAGTTGCAGGGGCAAGCTCCTGACAAGCGTCTTGGCCCGGCACAGTTTCCCCTCTGCCAGACGCAGTGGAAATGCTTTCTGCTTGCATTCGCACCAAGAGACGCCGATTGCGGTGCTCCGGACCACCGAGAAGGTAACTGCATGAAGCAGGGGGTGGCGGGAGTGTCTTTCGGCAGAAGCGGCGCTCTGGAGCGCTTGGCAGCCGGCGCAACGCGCCATGTGTTCGAGAAGACGCCGTTCCGCGTCCGGGAGGGCGAAAGCGCGAGGCACTGGAAAGCGCGAGCGCTGCAGGCAGGCCGAGAAGGAAGGTGCTTAGCAGGCAGCTGGCGCGCAAAGCTTTCGGAGTGCAAGAGGAACGGAGCTGCCGCTCGCCCGCAGGCTGAATTGACGTTAGCTGTGGTCTGGAAGGTGTTCAGCCACGGCTTCCTTGTGCTGCTTGCCTGTTGCTGTTGCTGCTCTCTGCGGGAACTCCGTGCTATCTCTTAGGCTCTGAAATGCTGTGGAATGCCCTGTGGAGTGCAGAAGCCTGCCACAGAAAGTGCGGAAGAGTGTACCGCAAATCCGTGTTTGTGCAATTTGCAGGGGTAAGCTGCACAAATATGTGCTGTCGCGGCACACGTTCTCCTCGCCAGCCTCAGCGCAAAAGCTTTCCGCTTGCATTAAGAGCAAGAACGGCAGACGGCGGGAGTCCGGAGCTCGGAGAAGGGAACGGCAAGAGGCGAGCCTCCTCGGGCAGAAGCCGCTTTCCGGAGCTCTTGGCAAGCGGCCAACAAAGCATGTGTGAGCGGGAAGGTGCCGGTCGGTGTGCAAGGCACTGGAAAGCGCGAGCGCTGCAGGCAGGCCGAGAAGGAAGGTGCTTAGCAGGCAGCTGGCGCGCAAAGCTTTCGGAGTGCAAGAGGAACGGAGCTGCCGCTCGCCCGCAGGCTGAATTGACGTTAGCTGTGGTCTGGAAGGTGTTCAGCCACGGCTTCCTTGTGCTGCTTGCCTGTTGCTGTTGCTGCTCTCTGCGGGAACTCCGTGCTATCTCTTAGGCTCTGAAATGCTGTGGAATGCCCTGTGGAGTGCAGAAGCCTGCCACAGAAAGTGCGGAAGAGTGTACCGCAAATCCGTGTTTGTGCAATTTGCAGGGGTAAGCTGCACAAATATGTGCTGTCGCGGCACACGTTCTCCTCGCCAGCCTCAGCGCAAAAGCTTTCCGCTTGCATTAAGAGCAAGAACGGCAGACGGCGGGAGTCCGGAGCTCGGAGAAGGGAACGGCAAGAGGCGAGCCTCCTCGGGCAGAAGCCGCTTTCCGGAGCTCTTGGCAAGCGGCCAACAAAGCATGTGTGAGCGGGAAGGTGCCGGTCGGTGTGCAAGGCACTGGAAAGCGCGAGCGCTGCAGGCAGGCCGAGAAGGAAGGTGCTTAGCAGGCAGCTGGCGCGCAAAGCTTTCGGAGTGCAAGAGGAACGGAGCTGCCGCTCGCCCGCAGGCTGAATTGACGTTAGCTGTGGTCTGGAAGGTGTTCAGCCACGGCTTCCTTGTGCTGCTTGCCTGTTGCTGTTGCTGCTCTCTGCGGAAACTCCGTGCTATCTCTTAGGCTCTGAAATGCTGTGGAATGCCCTGTGGAGTGCAGAAGCCTGCCACAGAAAGTGCGGAAGAGTGTACCGCAAATCCGTGTTTGTGCAATTTGCAGGGGTAAGCTGCACAAATATGTGCTGTCGCGGCACACGTTCTCCTCGCCAGCCTCAGCGCAAAAGCTTTCCGCTTGCATTAAGAGCAAGAACGGCAGACGGCGGGAGTCCGGAGCTCGGAGAAGGGAACGGCAAGAGGCGAGCCTCCTCGGGCAGAAGCCGCTTTCCGGAGCTCTTGGCAAGCGGCCAACAAAGCATGTGTGAGCGGGAAGGTGCCGGTCGGTGTGCAAGGCACTGGAAAGCGCGAGCGCTGCAGGCAGGCCGAGAAGGAAGGTGCTTAGCAGGCAGCTGGCGCGCAAAGCTTTCGGAGTGCAAGAGGAACGGAGCTGCCGCTCGCCCGCAGGCTGAATTGACGTTAGCTGTGGTCTGGAAGGTGTTCAGCCACGGCTTCCTTGTGCTGCTTGCCTGTTGCTGTTTCCAACACAGTTCTAGGCACCGGGATGCAGAGAAATGGCTTGTGGTGCGCATAAGCCTGCCACACGGAAGGTGTAAGGAATTGCCAAGCTACACCTTTTCTGACCATGTGCCACAGCTGCGCGTCCCGTGTTCAAGCAACGAGAGCGTGCCCGGCTCTGTCTGACTGCGAAGAAGCAGATGTTGCTCTTGCAATACTCTACGCGGCTCACAGAAGCCGGGCGCTCTGGCGCTGGATCGGAGCCGGCTTTCGGCTTTGCCGCTTTTCCAGGCGTGTACTGCACACGGTCAGCGCATCTTCTGCACCCTTTTTCCTCAGCTCGAGCTGCAAAGACACTTCCTCTTATTCAGAGTGCGCAACACTTCCGTGCAGCTCTCGCATACGGAAGAAACCGGCAGAGAAGGCCTTTAGTTGCCTTAGTCTTTCTGCGGCCGAGACGTTCAACACAGCACGACAAGCTGGGCGACGACAAGGGCACGTGAAGCAAACGCTTTTTCCTGGCCCATTTTGCTGTGCCACGCTCTTCTGCGGCTCTTCGGCGCTTGCCCAACTCGAACGCGCCTGCTTGCCGCTTCGAGCTGGCAAAGGAGCACAGCCAGCCGACGGCACGTTTCAGGTCGTGCAAAGGAAGAGCTTGGCCGTTTGAACGTGCTGCAGCTGCGTGGTTGCGCAAGTTGCAGGGGCAAGCTCCTGACAAGCGTCTTGGCCCGGCACAGTTTCCCCTCTGCCAGACGCAGTGGAAATGCTTTCCGCTTGCATTCGCACCAAGAGACGCCGATTGCGGGGCTCCGGACCACCGAGAAGGTAACTGCATGAAGCAGGGAGTGGCGGGAGTGTCTTTCGGCAGAAGCGGCGCTCTGGAGCGCTTGGCAGCCGGCGCAACGCGCCATGTGTTCGAGAAGACGCCGTTCCGCGTCCGGGAGGGCGAAAGCGCGAGGCACTGGAAAGCGCGAGCGCTGCAGGCAGGCCGAGAAGGAAGGTGCTTAGCAGGCAGCTGGCGCGCAAAGCTTTCGGAGTGCAAGAGGAACGGAGCTGCCGCTCGCCCGCAGGCTGAATTGACGTTAGCTGTGGTCTGGAAGGTGTTCAGCCACGGCTTCCTTGTGCTGCTTGCCTGTTGCTGTTGCTGCTCTCTGCGGGAACTCCGTGCTATCTCTTAGGCTCTGAAATGCTGTGGAATGCCCTGTGGAGTGCAGAAGCCTGCCACAGAAAGTGCGGAAGAGTGTACCGCAAATCCGTGTTTGTGCAATTTGCAGGGGTAAGCTGCACAAATATGTGCTGTCGCGGCACACGTTCTCCTCGCCAGCCTCAGCGCAAAAGCTTTCCGCTTGCATTAAGAGCAAGAACGGCAGACGGCGGGAGTCCGGAGCTCGGAGAAGGGAACGGCAAGAGGCGAGCCTCCTCGGGCAGAAGCCGCTTTCCGGAGCTCTTGGCAAGCGGCCAACAAAGCATGTGTGAGCGGGAAGGTGCCGGTCGGTGTGCAAGGCACTGGAAAGCGCGAGCGCTGCAGGCAGGCCGAGAAGGAAGGTGCTTAGCAGGCAGCTGGCGCGCAAAGCTTTCGGAGTGCAAGAGGAACGGAGCTGCCGCTCGCCCGCAGGCTGAATTGACGTTAGCTGTGGTCTGGAAGGTGTTCAGCCACGGCTTCCTTGTGCTGCTTGCCTGTTGCTGTTTCCAACACAGTTCTAGGCACCGGGATGCAGAGAAATGGCTTGTGGTGCGCATAAGCCTGCCACACGGAAGGTGTAAGGAATTGCCAAGCTACACCTTTTCTGACCATGTGCCACAGCTGCGCGTCCTGTGTTCAAGCAACGAGAGCGTGCCCGGCTCTGTCTGACTGCGAAGAAGCAGATGTTGCTCTTGCAATACACTACGCGGCTCACAGAAGCCGGGCGCTCTGGCGCTGGATCGGAGCCGGCTTTCGGCTTTGCCGCTTTTCCAGGCGTCTACTGCACACGGTCAGCGCATCTTCTGCACCCTTTTTCCTCAGCTCGAGCTGCAAAGACACTCCCTCTTATTCAGAGTGCGCAACACTTCCGTGCAGCTCTCGCATACGGAAGAAACCGGCAGAGAAGGCCTTTAGTTGCCTTAGTCTTTCTGCGGCCGAGACGTTCAACACAGCACGACAAGCTGGGCGACGACAAGGGCACGTGAAGCAAACGCTTTTTCCTGGCCCATTTTGCTGTGCCACGCTCTTCTGCGGCTCTTCGGCGCTTGCCCAACTCGAACGCGCCTGCTTGCCGCTTCGAGCTGGCAAAGGAGCACAGCCAGCCGACGGCACGTTTCAGGTCATGCAAAGGAAGAGCTTGGCCGTTTGAACGTGCTGCAGCTGCGTGGTTGCGCAAGTTGCAGGGGCAAGCTCCTGACAAGCGTCTTGGCCCGGCACAGTTTCCCCTCTGCCAGACGCAGTGGAAATGCTTTCCGCTTGCATTCGCACCAAGAGACGCCGATTGCGGGGCTCCGGACCACCGAGAAGGTAACTGCATGAAGCAGGGAGTGGCGGGAGTGTCTTTCGGCAGAAGCGGCGCTCTGGAGCGCTTGGCAGCCGGCGCAACGAGCCATGTGTTCGAGAAGACGCCGTTCCGCGTCCGGGAGGGCGAAAGCGCGAGGCACTGGAAAGCGCGAGCGCTGCAGGCAGGCCGAGAAGGAAGGTGCTTAGCAGGCAGCTGGCGCGCAAAGCTTTCGGAGTGCAAGAGGAACGGAGCTGCCGCTCGCCCGCAGGCTGAATTGACGTTAGCTGTGGTCTGGAAGGTGTTCAGCCACGGCTTCCTTGTGCTGCTTGCCTGTTGCTGTTGCTGCTGTCTGCGGGAACTCCGTGCTATCTCTTAGGCTCTGAAATGCTGTGGAATGCCCTGTGGAGTGCAGAAGCCTGCCAAAGAAAGTGCGGAAGAGTGTACCGCAAATCCGTGTTTGTGCAATTTGCAGGGGTAAGCTGCACAAATATGTGCTGTCGCGGCACACGTTCTCCTCGCCAGCCTCAGCGCAAAAGCTTTCCGCTTGCATTAAGAGCAAGAACGGCAGACGGCGGGAGTCCGGAGCTCGGAGAAGGGAACGGCAAGAGGCGAGCCTCCTCGGGCAGAAGCCGCTTTCCGGAGCTCTTGGCAAGCGGCCAACAAAGCATGTGTGAGCGGGAAGGTGCTGGTCGGTGTGCAAGGCACTGGAAAGCGCGAGCGCTGCAGGCAGGCCGAGAAGGAAGGTGCTTAGCAGGCAGCTGGCGCGCAAAGCTTTCGGAGTGCAAGAGGAACGGAGCTGCCGCTCGCCCGCAGGCTGAATTGACGTTAGCTGTGGTCTGGAAGGTGTTCAGCCACGGCTTCCTTGTGCTGCTTGCCTGTTGCTGTTTCCAACACAGTTCTAGGCACCGGGATGCAGAGAAATGGCTTGTGGTGCGCATAAGCCTGCCACACGGAAGGTGTAAGGAATTGCCAAGCTACACCTTTTCTGACCATGTGCCACAGCTGCGCGTCCTGTGTTCAAGCAACGAGAGCGTGCCCGGCTCTGTCTGACTGCGAAGAAGCAGATGTTGCTCTTGCAATACTCTACGCGGCTCACAGAAGCCGGGCGCTCTGGCGCTGGATCGGAGCCGGCTTTCGGCTTTGCCGCTTTTCCAGGCGTCTACTGCACACGGTCAGCGCATCTTCTGCACCCTTTTTCCTCAGCTCGAGCTGCAAAGACACTTCCTCTTATTCAGAGTGCGCAACACTTCCGTGCAGCTCTCGCATACGGAAGAAACCGGCAGAGAAGGCCTTTAGTTGCCTTAGTCTTTCTGCGGCCGAGACGTTCAACACAGCACGACAAGCTGGGCGACGACAAGGGCACGTGAAGCAAACGCTTTTTCCTGGCCCATTTTGCTGTGCCACGCTCTTCTGCGGCTCTTCGGCGCTTGCCCAACTCGAACGCGCCTGCTTGCCGCTTCGAGCTGGCAAAGGAGCACAGCCAGCCGACGGCACGTTTCAGGTCGTGCAAAGGAAGAGCTTGGCCGTTTGAACGTGCTGCAGCTGCGTGGTTGCGCAAGTTGCAGGGGCAAGCTCCTGACAAGCGTCTTGGCCCGGCACAGTTTCCCCTCTGCCAGACGCAGTGGAAATGCTTTCCGCTTGCATTCGCACCAAGAGACGCCGATTGCGGGGCTCCGGACCACCGAGAAGGTAACTGCATGAAGCAGGGAGTGGCGGGAGTGTCTTTCGGCAGAAGCGGCGCTCTGGAGCGCTTGGCAGCCGGCGCAACGCGCCATGTGTTCGAGAAGACGCCGTTCCGCGTCCGGGAGGGCGAAAGCGCGAGGCACTGGAAAGCGCGAGCGCTGCAGGCAGGCCGAGAAGGAAGGTGCTTAGCAGGCAGCTGGCGCGCAAAGCTTTCGGAGTGCAAGAGGAACGGAGCTGCCGCTCGCCCGCAGGCTGAATTGACGTTAGCTGTGGTCTGGAAGGTGTTCAGCCACGGCTTCCTTGTGCTGCTTGCCTGTTGCTGTTGCTGCTCTCTGCGGGAACTCCGTGCTATCTCTTAGGCTCTGAAATGCTGTGGAATGCCCTGTGGAGTGCAGAAGCCTGCCACAGAAAGTGCGGAAGAGTGTACCGCAAATCCGTGTTTGTGCAATTTGCAGGGGTAAGCTGCACAAATATGTGCTGTCGCGGCACACGTTCTCCTCGCCAGCCTCAGCGCAAAAGCTTTCCGCTTGCATTAAGAGCAAGAACGGCAGACGGCGGGAGTCCGGAGCTCGGAGAAGGGAACGGCAAGAGGCGAGCCTCCTCGGGCAGAAGCCGCTTTCCGGAGCTCTTGGCAAGCGGCCAACAAAGCATGTGTGAGCGGGAAGGTGCCGGTCGGTGTGCAAGGCACTGGAAAGCGCGAGCGCTGCAGGCAGGCCGAGAAGGAAGGTGCTTAGCAGGCAGCTGGCGCGCAAAGCTTTCGGAGTGCAAGAGGAACGGAGCTGCCGCTCGCCCGCAGGCTGAATTGACGTTAGCTGTGGTCTGGAAGGTGTTCAGCCACGGCTTCCTTGTGCTGCTTGCCTGTTGCTGTTTCCAACACAGTTCTAGGCACCGGGATGCAGAGAAATGGCTTGTGGTGCGCATAAGCCTGCCACACGGAAGGTGTAAGGAATTGCCAAGCTACACCTTTTCTGACCATGTGCCACAGCTGCGCGTCCTGTGTTCAAGCAACGAGAGCGTGCCCGGCTCTGTCTGACTGCGAAGAAGCAGATGTTGCTCTTGCAATACTCTACGCGGCTCACAGAAGCCGGGCGCTCTGGCGCTGGATCGGAGCCGGCTTTCGGCTTTGCCGCTTTTCCAGGCGTCTACTGCACACGGTCAGCGCATCTTCTGCACCCTTTTTCCTCAGCTCGAGCTGCAAAGACACTCCCTCTTATTCAGAGTGCGCAACACTTCCGTGCAGCTCTCGCATACGGAAGAAACCGGCAGAGAAGGCCTTTAGTTGCCTTAGTCTTTCTGCGGCCGAGACGTTCAACACAGCACGACAAGCTGGGCGACGACAAGGGCACGTGAAGCAAACGCTTTTTCCTGGCCCATTTTGCTGTGCCACGCTCTTCTGCGGCTCTTCGGCGCTTGCCCAACTCGAACGCGCCTGCTTGCCGCTTCGAGCTGGCAAAGGAGCACAGCCAGCCGACGGCACGTTTCAGGTCGTGCAAAGGAAGAGCTTGGCCGTTTGAACGTGCTGCAGCTGCGTGGTTGCGCAAGTTGCAGGGGCAAGCTCCTGACAAGCGTCTTGGCCCGGCACAGTTTCCCCTCTGCCAGACGCAGTGGAAATGCTTTCCGCTTGCATTCGCACCAAGAGACGCCGATTGCGGGGCTCCGGACCACCGAGAAGGTAACTGCATGAAGCAGGGAGTGGCGGGAGTGTCTTTCGGCAGAAGCGGCGCTCTGGAGCGCTTGGCAGCCGGCGCAACGCGCCATGTGTTCGAGAAGACGCCGTTCCGCGTCCGGGAGGGCGAAAGCGCGAGGCACTGGAAAGCGCGAGCGCTGCAGGCAGGCCGAGAAGGAAGGTGCTTAGCAGGCAGCTGGCGCGCAAAGCTTTCGGAGTGCAAGAGGAACGGAGCTGCCGCTCGCCCGCAGGCTGAATTGACGTTAGCTGTGGTCTGGAAGGTGTTCAGCCACGGCTTCCTTGTGCTGCTTGCCTGTTGCTGTTGCTGCTCTCTGCGGGAACTCCGTGCTATCTCTTAGGCTCTGAAATGCTGTGGAATGCCCTGTGGAGTGCAGAAGCCTGCCAAAGAAAGTGCGGAAGAGTGTACCGCAAATCCGTGTTTGTGCAATTTGCAGGGGTAAGCTGCACAAATATGTGCTGTCGCGGCACACGTTCTCCTCGCCAGCCTCAGCGCAAAAGCTTTCCGCTTGCATTAAGAGCAAGAACGGCAGACGGCGGGAGTCCGGAGCTCGGAGAAGGGAACGGCAAGAGGCGAGCCTCCTCGGGCAGAAGCCGCTTTCCGGAGCTCTTGGCAAGCGGCCAACAAAGCATGTGTGAGCGGGAAGGTGCCAGTCGGTGTGCAAGGCACTGGAAAGCGCGAGCGCTGCAGGCAGGCCGAGAAGGAAGGTGCTTAGCAGGCAGCTGGCGCGCAAAGCTTTCGGAGTGCAAGAGGAACGGAGCTGCCGCTCGCCCGCAGGCTGAATTGACGTTAGCTGTGGTCTGGAAGGTGTTCAGCCACGGCTTCCTTGTGCTGCTTGCCTGTTGCTGTTGCTGCTCTCTGCGGGAACTCCGTGCTATCTCTTAGGCTCTGAAATGCTGTGGAATGCCCTGTGGAGTGCAGAAGCCTGCCACAGAAAGTGCGGAAGAGTGTACCGCAAATCCGTGTTTGTGCAATTTGCAGGGGTAAGCTGCACAAATATGTGCTGTCGCGGCACACGTTCTTCTCGCCAGCCTCAGCGCAAAAGCTTTCCGCTTGCATTAAGAGCAAGAACGGCAGACGGCGGGAGTCCGGAGCTCGGAGAAGGGAACGGCAAGAGGCGAGCCTCCTCGGGCAGAAGCCGCTTTCCGGAGCTCTTGGCAAGCGGCCAACAAAGCATGTGTGAGCGGGAAGGTGCCGGTCGGTGTGCAAGGCACTGGAAAGCGCGAGCGCTGCAGGCAGGCCGAGAAGGAAGGTGCTTAGCAGGCAGCTGGCGCGCAAAGCTTTCGGAGTGCAAGAGGAACGGAGCTGCCGCTCGCCCGCAGGCTGAATTGACGTTAGCTGTGGTCTGGAAGGTGTTCAGCCACGGCTTCCTTGTGCTGCTTGCCTGTTGCTGTTTCCAACACAGTTCTAGGCACCGGGATGCAGAGAAATGGCTTGTGGTGCGCATAAGCCTGCCACACGGAAGGTGTAAGGAATTGCCAAGCTACACCTTTTCTGACCATGTGCCACAGCTGCGCGTCCTGTGTTCAAGCAACGAGAGCGTGCCCGGCTCTGTCTGACTGCGAAGAAGCAGATGTTGCTCTTGCAATACTCTACGCGGCTCACAGAAGCCGGGCGCTCTGGCGCTGGATCGGAGCCGGCTTTCGGCTTTGCCGCTTTTCCAGGCGTCTACTGCACACGGTCAGCGCATCTTCTGCACCCTTTTTCCTCAGCTCGAGCTGCAAAGACACTCCCTCTTATTCAGAGTGCGCAACACTTCCGTGCAGCTCTCGCATACGGAAGAAACCGGCAGAGAAGGCCTTTAGTTGCCTTAGTCTTTCTGCGGCCGAGACGTTCAACACAGCACGACAAGCCGGGCGACGACAAGGGCACGTGAAGCAAACGCTTTTTCCTGGCCCATTTTGCCGTGCCACGCTCTTCTGCGGCTCTTCGGCGCTTGCCCAACTCGAACGCGCCTGCTTGCCGCTTCGAGCTGGCAAAGGAGCACAGCCAGCCGACGGCACGTTTCAGGTCGTGCAAAGGAAGAGCTTGGCCGTTTGAACGTGCTGCAGCTGCGTGGTTGCACAAGTTGCAGGGGCAAGCTCCTGACAAGCGTCTTGGCCCGGCACAGTTTCCCCTCTGCCAGACGCAGTGGAAATGCTTTCTGCTTGCATTCGCACCAAGAGACGCCGATTGCGGTGCTCCGGACCACCGAGAAGGTAACTGCATGAAGCAGGGGGTGGCGGGAGTGTCTTTCGGCAGAAGCGGCGCTCTGGAGCGCTTGGCAGCCGGCGCAACGCGCCATGTGTTCGAGAAGACGCCGTTCCGCGTCCGGGAGGGCGAAAGCGCGAGGCACTGGAAAGCGCGAGCGCTGCAGGCAGGCCGAGAAGGAAGGTGCTTAGCAGGCAGCTGGCGCGCAAAGCTTTCGGAGTGCAAGAGGAACGGAGCTGCCGCTCGCCCGCAGGCTGAATTGACGTTAGCTGTGGTCTGGAAGGTGTTCAGCCACGGCTTCCTTGTGCTGCTTGCCTGTTGCTGTTGCTGCTCTCTGCGGGAACTCCGTGCTATCTCTTAGGCTCTGAAATGCTGTGGAATGCCCTGTGGAGTGCAGAAGCCTGCCACAGAAAGTGCGGAAGAGTGTACCGCAAATCCGTGTTTGTGCAATTTGCAGGGGTAAGCTGCACAAATATGTGCTGTCGCGGCACACGTTCTCCTCGCCAGCCTCAGCGCAAAAGCTTTCCGCTTGCATTAAGAGCAAGAACGGCAGACGGCGGGAGTCCGGAGCTCGGAGAAGGGAACGGCAAGAGGCGAGCCTCCTCGGGCAGAAGCCGCTTTCCGGAGCTCTTGGCAAGCGGCCAACAAAGCATGTGTGAGCGGGAAGGTGCCGGTCGGTGTGCAAGGCACTGGAAAGCGCGAGCGCTGCAGGCAGGCCGAGAAGGAAGGTGCTTAGCAGGCAGCTGGCGCGCAAAGCTTTCGGAGTGCAAGAGGAACGGAGCTGCCGCTCGCCCGCAGGCTGAATTGACGTTAGCTGTGGTCTGGAAGGTGTTCAGCCACGGCTTCCTTGTGCTGCTTGCCTGTTGCTGTTTCCAACACAGTTCTAGGCACCGGGATGCAGAGAAATGGCTTGTGGTGCGCATAAGCCTGCCACACGGAAGGTGTAAGGAATTGCCGAGCTACACCTTTTCTGACCATGTGCCACAGCTGCGCGTCCCGTGTTCAAGCAACGAGAGCGTGCCCGGCTCTGTCTGACTGCGAAGAAGCAGATGTTGCTCTTGCAATACTCTACGCGGCTCACAGAAGCCGGGCGCTCTGGCGCTGGATCGGAGCCGGCTTTCGGCTTTGCCGCTTTTCCAGGCGTCTACTGCACACGGTCAGCGCATCTTCTGCACCCTTTTTCCTCAGCTCGAGCTGCAAAGACACTTCCTCTTATTCAGAGTGCGCAACACTTCCGTGCAGCTCTCGCATACGGAAGAAACCGGCAGAGAAGGCCTTTAGTTGCCTTGGTCTTTCTGCGGCCGAGACGTTCAACACAGCACGACAAGCCGGGCGACGACAAGGGCACGTGAAGCAAACGCTTTTTCCTGGCCCATTTTGCCGTGCCACGCTCTTCTGCGGCTCTTCGGCGCTTGCCCAACTCGAACGCGCCTGCTTGCCGCTTCGAGCTGGCAAAGGAGCACAGCCAGCCGACGGCACGTTTCAGGTCGTGCAAAGGAAGAGCTTGGCCGTTTGAACGTGCTGCAGCTGCGTGGTTGCACAAGTTGCAGGGGCAAGCTCCTGACAAGCGTCTTGGCCCGGCACAGTTTCCCCTCTGCCAGACGCAGTGGAAATGCTTTCCGCTTGCATTCGCACCAAGAGACGCCGATTGCGGTGCTCCGGACCACCGAGAAGGTAACTGCATGAAGCAGGGGGTGGCGGGAGTGTCTTTCGGCAGAAGCGGCGCTCTGGAGCGCTTGGCAGCCGGCGCAACGCGCCATGTGTTCGAGAAGACGCCGTTCCGCGTCCGGGAGGGCGAAAGCGCGAGGCACTGGAAAGCGCGAGCGCTGCAGGCAGGCCGAGAAGGAAGGTGCTTAGCAGGCAGCTGGCGCGCAAAGCTTTCGGAGTGCAAGAGGAACGGAGCTGCCGCTCGCCCGCAGGCTGAATTGACGTTAGCTGTGGTCTGGAAGGTGTTCAGCCACGGCTTCCTTGTGCTGCTTGCCTGTTGCTGTTGCTGCTCTCTGCGGGAACTCCGTGCTATCTCTTAGGCTCTGAAATGCTGTGGAATGCCCTGTGGAGTGCAGAAGCCTGCCACAGAAAGTGCGGAAGAGTGTACCGCAAATCCGTGTTTGTGCAATTTGCAGGGGTAAGCTGCACAAATATGTGCTGTCGCGGCACACGTTCTCCTCGCCAGCCTCAGCGCAAAAGCTTTCCGCTTGCATTAAGAGCAAGAACGGCAGACGGCGGGAGTCCGGAGCTCGGAGAAGGGAACGGCAAGAGGCGAGCCTCCTCGGGCAGAAGCCGCTTTCCGGAGCTCTTGGCAAGCGGCCAACAAAGCATGTGTGAGCGGGAAGGTGCCGGTCGGTGTGCAAGGCACTGGAAAGCGCGAGCGCTGCAGGCAGGCCGAGAAGGAAGGTGCTTAGCAGGCAGCTGGCGCGCAAAGCTTTCGGAGTGCAAGAGGAACGGAGCTGCCGCTCGCCCGCAGGCTGAATTGACGTTAGCTGTGGTCTGGAAGGTGTTCAGCCACGGCTTCCTTGTGCTGCTTGCCTGTTGCTGTTTCCAACACAGTTCTAGGCACCGGGATGCAGAGAAATGGCTTGTGGTGCGCATAAGCCTGCCACACGGAAGGTGTAAGGAATTGCCAAGCTACACCTTTTCTGACCATGTGCCACAGCTGCGCGTCCCGTGTTCAAGCAACGAGAGCGTGCCCGGCTCTGTCTGACTGCGAAGAAGCAGATGTTGCTCTTGCAATACTCTACGCGGCTCACAGAAGCCGGGCGCTCTGGCGCTGGATCGGAGCCGGCTTTCGGCTTTGCCGCTTTTCCAGGCGTGTACTGCACACGGTCAGCGCATCTTCTGCACCCTTTTTCCTCAGCTCGAGCTGCAAAGACACTCCCTCTTATTCAGAGTGCGCAACACTTCCGTGCAGCTCTCGCATACGGAAGAAACCGGCAGAGAAGGCCTTTAGTTGCCTTAGTCTTTCTGCGGCCGAGACGTTCAACACAGCACGACAAGCTGGGCGACGACAAGGGCACGTGAAGCAAACGCTTTTTCCTGGCCCATTTTGCTGTGCCACGCTCTTCTGCGGCTCTTCGGCGCTTGCCCAACTCGAACGCGCCTGCTTGCCGCTTCGAGCTGGCAAAGGAGCACAGCCAGCCGACGGCACGTTTCAGGTCGTGCAAAGGAAGAGCTTGGCCGTTTGAACGTGCTGCAGCTGCGTGGTTGCGCAAGTTGCAGGGGCAAGCTCCTGACAAGCGTCTTGGCCCGGCACAGTTTCCCCTCTGCCAGACACAGTGGAAATGCTTTCCGCTTGCATTCGCACCAAGAGACGCCGATTGCGGGGCTCCGGACCACCGAGAAGGTAACTGCATGAAGCAGGGAGTGGCGGGAGTGTCTTTCGGCAGAAGCGGCGCTCTGGAGCGCTTGGCAGCCGGCGCAACGCGCCATGTGTTCGAGAAGACGCCGTTCCGCGTCCGGGAGGGTGAAAGCGCGAGGCACTGGAAAGCGCGAGCGCTGCAGGCAGGCCGAGAAGGAAGGTGCTTAGCAGGCAGCTGGCGCGCAAAGCTTTCGGAGTGCAAGAGGAACGGAGCTGCCGCTCGCCCGCAGGCTGAATTGACGTTAGCTGTGGTCTGGAAGGTGTTCAGCCACGGCTTCCTTGTGCTGCTTGCCTGTTGCTGTTGCTGCTCTCTGCGGGAACTCCGTGCTATCTCTTAGGCTCTGAAATGCTGTGGAATGCCCTGTGGAGTGCAGAAGCCTGCCACAGAAAGTGCGGAAGAGTGTACCGCAAATCCGTGTTTGTGCAATTTGCAGGGGTAAGCTGCACAAATATGTGCTGTCGCGGCACACGTTCTCCTCGCCAG
The DNA here is from genome assembly GCF_030490865.1 of Poecile atricapillus. Classification (NCBI taxonomy): domain Eukaryota; kingdom Metazoa; phylum Chordata; class Aves; order Passeriformes; family Paridae; genus Poecile; species Poecile atricapillus. The sequence continues at coordinate 2,756,031 of NC_081270.1, forward strand.
CCTCAGCGCAAAAGCTTTCCGCTTGCATTAAGAGCAAGAACGGCAGACGGCGGGAGTCCGGAGCTCGGAGAAGGGAACGGCAAGAGGCGAGCCTCCTCGGGCAGAAGCCGCTTTCCGGAGCTCTTGGCAAGCGGCCAACAAAGCATGTGTGAGCGGGAAGGTGCCGGTCGGTGTGCAAGGCACTGGAAAGCGCGAGCGCTGCAGGCAGGCCGAGAAGGAAGGTGCTTAGCAGGCAGCTGGCGCGCAAAGCTTTCGGAGTGCAAGAGGAACGGAGCTGCCGCTCGCCCGCAGGCTGAATTGACGTTAGCTGTGGTCTGGAAGGTGTTCAGCCACGGCTTCCTTGTGCTGCTTGCCTGTTGCTGTTGCTGCTCTCTGCGGGAACTCCGTGCTATCTCTTAGGCTCTGAAATGCTGTGGAATGCCCTGTGGAGTGCAGAAGCCTGCCAAAGAAAGTGCGGAAGAGTGTACCGCAAATCCGTGTTTGTGCAATTTGCAGGGGTAAGCTGCACAAATATGTGCTGTCGCGGCACACGTTCTCCTCGCCAGCCTCAGCGCAAAAGCTTTCCGCTTGCATTAAGAGCAAGAACGGCAGACGGCGGGAGTCCGGAGCTCGGAGAAGGGAACGGCAAGAGGCGAGCCTCCTCGGGCAGAAGCCGCTTTCCGGAGCTCTTGGCAAGCGGCCAACAAAGCATGTGTGAGCGGGAAGGTGCCGGTCGGTGTGCAAGGCACTGGAAAGCGCGAGCGGTGCAGGCAGGCCGAGAAGGAAGGTGCTTAGCAGGCAGCTGGCGCGCAAAGCTTTCGGAGTGCAAGAGGAACGGAGCTGCCGCTCGCCCGCAGGCTGAATTGACGTTAGCTGTGGTCTGGAAGGTGTTCAGCCACGGCTTCCTTGTGCTGCTTGCCTGTTGCTGTTTCCAACACAGTTCTAGGCACCGGGATGCAGAGAAATGGCTTGTGGTGCGCATAAGCCTGCCACACGGAAGGTGTAAGGAATTGCCAAGCTACACCTTTTCTGACCATGTGCCTCAGCTGCGCGTCCCGTGTTCAAGCAACGAGAGCGTGCCCGGCTCTGTCTGACTGCGAAGAAGCAGATGTTGCTCTTGCAATACTCTACGCGGCTCACAGAAGCCGGGCGCTCTGGCGCTGGATCGGAGCCGGCTTTCGGCTTTGCCGCTTTTCCAGGCGTCTACTGCACACGGTCAGCGCATCTTCTGCACCCTTTTTCCTCAGCTCGAGCTGCAAAGACACTTCCTCTTATTCAGAGTGCGCAACACTTCCGTGCAGCTCTCGCATACGGAAGAAACCGGCAGAGAAGGCCTTTAGTTGCCTTGGTCTTTCTGCGGCCGAGACGTTCAACACAGCACGACAAGCCGGGCGACGACAAGGGCACGTGAAGCAAACGCTTTTTCCTGGCCCATTTTGCTGTGCCACGCTCTTCTGCGGCTCTTCGGCGCTTGCCCAACTCGAACGCGCCTGCTTGCCGCTTCGAGCTGGCAAAGGAGCACAGCCAGCCGACGGCACGTTTCAGGTCGTGCAAAGGAAGAGCTTGGCCGTTTGAACGTGCTGCAGCTGCGTGGTTGCACAAGTTGCAGGGGCAAGCTCCTGACAAGCGTCTTGGCCCGGCACAGTTTCCCCTCTGCCAGACGCAGTGGAAATGCTTTCCGCTTGCATTCGCACCAAGAGACGCCGATTGCGGTGCTCCGGACCACCGAGAAGGTAACTGCATGAAGCAGGGGGTGGCGGGAGTGTCTTTCGGCAGAAGCGGCGCTCTGGAGCGCTTGGCAGCCGGCGCAACGCGCCATGTGTTCGAGAAGACGCCGTTCCGCGTCCGGGAGGGCGAAAGCGCGAGGCACTGGAAAGCGCGAGCGCTGCAGGCAGGCCGAGAAGGAAGGTGCTTAGCAGGCAGCTGGCGCGCAAAGCTTTCGGAGTGCAAGAGGAACGGAGCTGCCGCTCGCCCGCAGGCTGAATTGACGTTAGCTGTGGTCTGGAAGGTGTTCAGCCACGGCTTCCTTGTGCTGCTTGCCTGTTGCTGTTGCTGCTCTCTGCGGGAACTCCGTGCTATCTCTTAGGCTCTGAAATGCTGTGGAATGCCCTGTGGAGTGCAGAAGCCTGCCACAGAAAGTGCGGAAGAGTGTACCGCAAATCCGTGTTTGTGCAATTTGCAGGGGTAAGCTGCACAAATATGTGCTGTCGCGGCACACGTTCTCCTCGCCAGCCTCAGCGCAAAAGCTTTCCGCTTGCATTAAGAGCAAGAACGGCAGACGGCGGGAGTCCGGAGCTCGGAGAAGGGAACGGCAAGAGGCGAGCCTCCTCGGGCAGAAGCCGCTTTCCGGAGCTCTTGGCAAGCGGCCAACAAAGCATGTGTGAGCGGGAAGGTGCCGGTCGGTGTGCAAGGCACTGGAAAGCGCGAGCGCTGCAGGCAGGCCGAGAAGGAAGGTGCTTAGCAGGCAGCTGGCGCGCAAAGCTTTCGGAGTGCAAGAGGAACGGAGCTGCCGCTCGCCCGCAGGCTGAATTGACGTTAGCTGTGGTCTGGAAGGTGTTCAGCCACGGCTTCCTTGTGCTGCTTGCCTGTTGCTGTTTCCAACACAGTTCTAGGCACCGGGATGCAGAGAAATGGCTTGTGGTGCGCATAAGCCTGCCACACGGAAGGTGTAAGGAATTGCCAAGCTACACCTTTTCTGACCATGTGCCTCAGCTGCGCGTCCCGTGTTCAAGCAACGAGAGCGTGCCCGGCTCTGTCTGACTGCGAAGAAGCAGATGTTGCTCTTGCAATACTCTACGCGGCTCACAGAAGCCGGGCGCTCTGGCGCTGGATCGGAGCCGGCTTTCGGCTTTGCCGCTTTTCCAGGCGTCTACTGCACACGGTCAGCGCATCTTCTGCACCCTTTTTCCTCAGCTCGAGCTGCAAAGACACTTCCTCTTATTCAGAGTGCGCAACACTTCCGTGCAGCTCTCGCATACGGAAGAAACCGGCAGAGAAGGCCTTTAGTTGCCTTGGTCTTTCTGCGGCCGAGACGTTCAACACAGCACGACAAGCCGGGCGACGACAAGGGCACGTGAAGCAAACGCTTTTTCCTGGCCCATTTTGCCGTGCCACGCTCTTCTGCGGCTCTTCGGCGCTTGCCCAACTCGAACGCGCCTGCTTGCCGCTTCGAGCTGGCAAAGGAGCACAGCCAGCCGACGGCACGTTTCAGGTCGTGCAAAGGAAGAGCTTGGCCGTTTGAACGTGCTGCAGCTGCGTGGTTGCACAAGTTGCAGGGGCAAGCTCCTGACAAGCGTCTTGGCCCGGCACAGTTTCCCCTCTGCCAGACGCAGTGGAAATGCTTTCTGCTTGCATTCGCACCAAGAGACGCCGATTGCGGTGCTCCGGACCACCGAGAAGGTAACTGCATGAAGCAGGGGGTGGCGGGAGTGTCTTTCGGCAGAAGCGGCGCTCTGGAGCGCTTGGCAGCCGGCGCAACGCGCCATGTGTTCGAGAAGACGCCGTTCCGCGTCCGGGAGGGCGAAAGCGCGAGGCACTGGAAAGCGCGAGCGCTGCAGGCAGGCCGAGAAGGAAGGTGCTTAGCAGGCAGCTGGCGCGCAAAGCTTTCGGAGTGCAAGAGGAACGGAGCTGCCGCTCGCCCGCAGGCTGAATTGACGTTAGCTGTGGTCTGGAAGGTGTTCAGCCACGGCTTCCTTGTGCTGCTTGCCTGTTGCTGTTGCTGCTCTCTGCGGGAACTCCGTGCTATCTCTTAGGCTCTGAAATGCTGTGGAATGCCCTGTGGAGTGCAGAAGCCTGCCACAGAAAGTGCGGAAGAGTGTACCGCAAATCCGTGTTTGTGCAATTTGCAGGGGTAAGCTGCACAAATATGTGCTGTCGCGGCACACGTTCTCCTCGCCAGCCTCAGCGCAAAAGCTTTCCGCTTGCATTAAGAGCAAGAACGGCAGACGGCGGGAGTCCGGAGCTCGGAGAAGGGAACGGCAAGAGGCGAGCCTCCTCGGGCAGAAGCCGCTTTCCGGAGCTCTTGGCAAGCGGCCAACAAAGCATGTGTGAGCGGGAAGGTGCCGGTCGGTGTGCAAGGCACTGGAAAGCGCGAGCGCTGCAGGCAGGCCGAGAAGGAAGGTGCTTAGCAGGCAGCTGGCGCGCAAAGCTTTCGGAGTGCAAGAGGAACGGAGCTGCCGCTCGCCCGCAGGCTGAATTGACGTTAGCTGTGGTCTGGAAGGTGTTCAGCCACGGCTTCCTTGTGCTGCTTGCCTGTTGCTGTTTCCAACACAGTTCTAGGCACCGGGATGCAGAGAAATGGCTTGTGGTGCGCATAAGCCTGCCACACGGAAGGTGTAAGGAATTGCCGAGCTACACCTTTTCTGACCATGTGCCACAGCTGCGCGTCCCGTGTTCAAGCAACGAGAGCGTGCCCGGCTCTGTCTGACTGCGAAGAAGCAGATGTTGCTCTTGCAATACTCTACGCGGCTCACAGAAGCCGGGCGCTCTGGCGCTGGATCGGAGCCGGCTTTCGGCTTTGCCGCTTTTCCAGGCGTCTACTGCACACGGTCAGCGCATCTTCTGCACCCTTTTTCCTCAGCTCGAGCTGCAAAGACACTTCCTCTTATTCAGAGTGCGCAACACTTCCGTGCAGCTCTCGCATACGGAAGAAACCGGCAGAGAAGGCCTTTAGTTGCCTTGGTCTTTCTGCGGCCGAGACGTTCAACACAGCACGACAAGCCGGGCGACGACAAGGGCACGTGAAGCAAACGCTTTTTCCTGGCCCATTTTGCCGTGCCACGCTCTTCTGCGGCTCTTCGGCGCTTGCCCAACTCGAACGCGCCTGCTTGCCGCTTCGAGCTGGCAAAGGAGCACAGCCAGCCGACGGCACGTTTCAGGTCGTGCAAAGGAAGAGCTTGGCCGTTTGAACGTGCTGCAGCTGCGTGGTTGCACAAGTTGCAGGGGCAAGCTCCTGACAAGCGTCTTGGCCCGGCACAGTTTCCCCTCTGCCAGACGCAGTGGAAATGCTTTCCGCTTGCATTCGCACCAAGAGACGCCGATTGCGGTGCTCCGGACCACCGAGAAGGTAACTGCATGAAGCAGGGGGTGGCGGGAGTGTCTTTCGGCAGAAGCGGCGCTCTGGAGCGCTTGGCAGCCGGCGCAACGCGCCATGTGTTCGAGAAGACGCCGTTCCGCGTCCGGGAGGGCGAAAGCGCGAGGCACTGGAAAGCGCGAGCGCTGCAGGCAGGCCGAGAAGGAAGGTGCTTAGCAGGCAGCTGGCGCGCAAAGCTTTCGGAGTGCAAGAGGAACGGAGCTGCCGCTCGCCCGCAGGCTGAATTGACGTTAGCTGTGGTCTGGAAGGTGTTCAGCCACGGCTTCCTTGTGCTGCTTGCCTGTTGCTGTTGCTGCTCTCTGCGGGAACTCCGTGCTATCTCTTAGGCTCTGAAATGCTGTGGAATGCCCTGTGGAGTGCAGAAGCCTGCCACAGAAAGTGCGGAAGAGTGTACCGCAAATCCGTGTTTGTGCAATTTGCAGGGGTAAGCTGCACAAATATGTGCTGTCGCGGCACACGTTCTCCTCGCCAGCCTCAGCGCAAAAGCTTTCCGCTTGCATTAAGAGCAAGAACGGCAGACGGCGGGAGTCCGGAGCTCGGAGAAGGGAACGGCAAGAGGCGAGCCTCCTCGGGCAGAAGCCGCTTTCCGGAGCTCTTGGCAAGCGGCCAACAAAGCATGTGTGAGCGGGAAGGTGCCGGTCGGTGTGCAAGGCACTGGAAAGCGCGAGCGCTGCAGGCAGGCCGAGAAGGAAGGTGCTTAGCAGGCAGCTGGCGCGCAAAGCTTTCGGAGTGCAAGAGGAACGGAGCTGCCGCTCGCCCGCAGGCTGAATTGACGTTAGCTGTGGTCTGGAAGGTGTTCAGCCACGGCTTCCTTGTGCTGCTTGCCTGTTGCTGTTTCCAACACAGTTCTAGGCACCGGGATGCAGAGAAATGGCTTGTGGTGCGCATAAGCCTGCCACACGGAAGGTGTAAGGAATTGCCAAGCTACACCTTTTCTGACCATGTGCCACAGCTGCGCGTCCCGTGTTCAAGCAACGAGAGCGTGCCCGGCTCTGTCTGACTGCGAAGAAGCAGATGTTGCTCTTGCAATACTCTACGCGGCTCACAGAAGCCGGGCGCTCTGGCGCTGGATCGGAGCCGGCTTTCGGCTTTGCCGCTTTTCCAGGCGTGTACTGCACACGGTCAGCGCATCTTCTGCACCCTTTTTCCTCAGCTCGAGCTGCAAAGACACTCCCTCTTATTCAGAGTGCGCAACACTTCCGTGCAGCTCTCGCATACGGAAGAAACCGGCAGAGAAGGCCTTTAGTTGCCTTAGTCTTTCTGCGGCCGAGACGTTCAACACAGCACGACAAGCTGGGCGACGACAAGGGCACGTGAAGCAAACGCTTTTTCCTGGCCCATTTTGCTGTGCCACGCTCTTCTGCGGCTCTTCGGCGCTTGCCCAACTCGAACGCGCCTGCTTGCCGCTTCGAGCTGGCAAAGGAGCACAGCCAGCCGACGGCACGTTTCAGGTCGTGCAAAGGAAGAGCTTGGCCGTTTGAACGTGCTGCAGCTGCGTGGTTGCGCAAGTTGCAGGGGCAAGCTCCTGACAAGCGTCTTGGCCCGGCACAGTTTCCCCTCTGCCAGACACAGTGGAAATGCTTTCCGCTTGCATTCGCACCAAGAGACGCCGATTGCGGGGCTCCGGACCACCGAGAAGGTAACTGCATGAAGCAGGGAGTGGCGGGAGTGTCTTTCGGCAGAAGCGGCGCTCTGGAGCGCTTGGCAGCCGGCGCAACGCGCCATGTGTTCGAGAAGACGCCGTTCCGCGTCCGGGAGGGCGAAAGCGCGAGGCACTGGAAAGCGCGAGCGCTGCAGGCAGGCCGAGAAGGAAGGTGCTTAGCAGGCAGCTGGCGCGCAAAGCTTTCGGAGTGCAAGAGGAACGGAGCTGCCGCTCGCCCGCAGGCTGAATTGACGTTAGCTGTGGTCTGGAAGGTGTTCAGCCACGGCTTCCTTGTGCTGCTTGCCTGTTGCTGTTGCTGCTCTCTGCGGGAACTCCGTGCTATCTCTTAGGCTCTGAAATGCTGTGGAATGCCCTGTGGAGTGCAGAAGCCTGCCACAGAAAGTGCGGAAGAGTGTACCGCAAATCCGTGTTTGTGCAATTTGCAGGGGTAAGCTGCACAAATATGTGCTGTCGCGGCACACGTTCTCCTCGCCAGCCTCAGCGCAAAAGCTTTCCGCTTGCATTAAGAGCAAGAACGGCAGACGGCGGGAGTCCGGAGCTCGGAGAAGGGAACGGCAAGAGGCGAGCCTCCTCGGGCAGAAGCCGCTTTCCGGAGCTCTTGGCAAGCGGCCAACAAAGCATGTGTGAGCGGGAAGGTGCCGGTCGGTGTGCAAGGCACTGGAAAGCGCGAGCGCTGCAGGCAGGCCGAGAAGGAAGGTGCTTAGCAGGCAGCTGGCGCGCAAAGCTTTCGGAGTGCAAGAGGAACGGAGCTGCCGCTCGCCCGCAGGCTGAATTGACGTTAGCTGTGGTCTGGAAGGTGTTCAGCCACGGCTTCCTTGTGCTGCTTGCCTGTTGCTGTTGCTGCTCTCTGCGGGAACTCCGTGCTATCTCTTAGGCTCTGAAATGCTGTGGAATGCCCTGTGGAGTGCAGAAGCCTGCCAAAGAAAGTGCGGAAGAGTGTACCGCAAATCCGTGTTTGTGCAATTTGCAGGGGTAAGCTGCACAAATATGTGCTGTCGCGGCACACGTTCTCCTCGCCAGCCTCAGCGCAAAAGCTTTCCGCTTGCATTAAGAGCAAGAACGGCAGACGGCGGGAGTCCGGAGCTCGGAGAAGGGAACGGCAAGAGGCGAGCCTCCTCGGGCAGAAGCCGCTTTCCGGAGCTCTTGGCAAGCGGCCAACAAAGCATGTGTGAGCGGGAAGGTGCCGGTCGGTGTGCAAGGCACTGGAAAGCGCGAGCGCTGCAGGCAGGCCGAGAAGGAAGGTGCTTAGCAGGCAGCTGGCGCGCAAAGCTTTCGGAGTGCAAGAGGAACGGAGCTGCCGCTCGCCCGCAGGCTGAATTGACGTTAGCTGTGGTCTGGAAGGTGTTCAGCCACGGCTTCCTTGTGCTGCTTGCCTGTTGCTGTTTCCAACACAGTTCTAGGCACCGGGATGCAGAGAAATGGCTTGTGGTGCGCATAAGCCTGCCACACGGAAGGTGTAAGGAATTGCCAAGCTACACCTTTTCTGACCATGTGCCTCAGCTGCGCGTCCCGTGTTCAAGCAACGAGAGCGTGCCCGGCTCTGTCTGACTGCGAAGAAGCAGATGTTGCTCTTGCAATACTCTACGCGGCTCACAGAAGCCGGGCGCTCTGGCGCTGGATCGGAGCCGGCTTTCGGCTTTGCCGCTTTTCCAGGCGTCTACTGCACACGGTCAGCGCATCTTCTGCACCCTTTTTCCTCAGCTCGAGCTGCAAAGACACTTCCTCTTATTCAGAGTGCGCAACACTTCCGTGCAGCTCTCGCATACGGAAGAAACCGGCAGAGAAGGCCTTTAGTTGCCTTGGTCTTTCTGCGGCCGAGACGTTCAACACAGCACGACAAGCCGGGCGACGACAAGGGCACGTGAAGCAAACGCTTTTTCCTGGCCCATTTTGCTGTGCCACGCTCTTCTGCGGCTCTTCGGCGCTTGCCCAACTCGAACGCGCCTGCTTGCCGCTTCGAGCTGGCAAAGGAGCACAGCCAGCCGACGGCACGTTTCAGGTCGTGCAAAGGAAGAGCTTGGCCGTTTGAACGTGCTGCAGCTGCGTGGTTGCACAAGTTGCAGGGGCAAGCTCCTGACAAGCGTCTTGGCCCGGCACAGTTTCCCCTCTGCCAGACGCAGTGGAAATGCTTTCCGCTTGCATTCGCACCAAGAGACGCCGATTGCGGGGCTCCGGACCACCGAGAAGGTAACTGCATGAAGCAGGGGGTGGCGGGAGTGTCTTTCGGCAGAAGCGGCGCTCTGGAGCGCTTGGCAGCCGGCGCAACGCGCCATGTGTTCGAGAAGACGCCGTTCCGCGTCCGGGAGGGCGAAAGCGCGAGGCACTGGAAAGCGCGAGCGCTGCAGGCAGGCCGAGAAGGAAGGTGCTTAGCAGGCAGCTGGCGCGCAAAGCTTTCGGAGTGCAAGAGGAACGGAGCTGCCGCTCGCCCGCAGGCTGAATTGACGTTAGCTGTGGTCTGGAAGGTGTTCAGCCACGGCTTCCTTGTGCTGCTTGCCTGTTGCTGTTGCTGCTCTCTGCGGGAACTCCGTGCTATCTCTTAGGCTCTGAAATGCTGTGGAATGCCCTGTGGAGTGCAGAAGCCTGCCACAGAAAGTGCGGAAGAGTGTACCGCAAATCCGTGTTTGTGCAATTTGCAGGGGTAAGCTGCACAAATATGTGCTGTCGCGGCACACGTTCTCCTCGCCAGCCTCAGCGCAAAAGCTTTCCGCTTGCATTAAGAGCAAGAACGGCAGACGGCGGGAGTCCGGAGCTCGGAGAAGGGAACGGCAAGAGGCGAGCCTCCTCGGGCAGAAGCCGCTTTCCGGAGCTCTTGGCAAGCGGCCAACAAAGCATGTGTGAGCGGGAAGGTGCCGGTCGGTGTGCAAGGCACTGGAAAGCGCGAGCGCTGCAGGCAGGCCGAGAAGGAAGGTGCTTAGCAGGCAGCTGGCGCGCAAAGCTTTCGGAGTGCAAGAGGAACGGAGCTGCCGCTCGCCCGCAGGCTGAATTGACGTTAGCTGTGGTCTGGAAGGTGTTCAGCCATGGCTTCCTTGTGCTGCTTGCCTGTTGCTGTTTCCAACACAGTTCTAGGCACCGGGATGCAGAGAAATGGCTTGTGGTGCGCATAAGCCTGCCACACGGAAGGTGTAAGGAATTGCCGAGCTACACCTTTTCTGACCATGTGCCACAGCTGCGCGTCCCGTGTTCAAGCAACGAGAGCGTGCCCGGCTCTGTCTGACTGCGAAGAAGCAGATGTTGCTCTTGCAATACTCTACGCGGCTCACAGAAGCCGGGCGCTCTGGCGCTGGATCGGAGCCGGCTTTCGGCTTTGCCGCTTTTCCAGGCGTGTACTGCACACGGTCAGCGCATCTTCTGCACCCTTTTTCCTCAGCTCGAGCTGCAAAGACACTCCCTCTTATTCAGAGTGCGCAACACTTCCGTGCAGCTCTCGCATACGGAAGAAACCGGCAGAGAAGGCCTTTAGTTGCCTTAGTCTTTCTGCGGCCGAGACGTTCAACACAGCACGACAAGCTGGGCGACGACAAGGGCACGTGAAGCAAACGCTTTTTCCTGGCCCATTTTGCTGTGCCACGCTCTTCTGCGGCTCTTCGGCGCTTGCCCAACTCGAACGCGCCTGCTTGCCGCTTCGAGCTGGCAAAGGAGCACAGCCAGCCGACGGCACGTTTCAGGTCGTGCAAAGGAAGAGCTTGGCCGTTTGAACGTGCTGCAGCTGCGTGGTTGCGCAAGTTGCAGGGGCAAGCTCCTGACAAGCGTCTTGGCCCGGCACAGTTTCCCCTCTGCCAGACACAGTGGAAATGCTTTCCGCTTGCATTCGCACCAAGAGACGCCGATTGCGGGGCTCCGGACCACCGAGAAGGTAACTGCATGAAGCAGGGAGTGGCGGGAGTGTCTTTCGGCAGAAGCGGCGCTCTGGAGCGCTTGGCAGCCGGCGCAACGCGCCATGTGTTCGAGAAGACGCCGTTCCGCGTCCGGGAGGGTGAAAGCGCGAGGCACTGGAAAGCGCGAGCGCTGCAGGCAGGCCGAGAAGGAAGGTGCTTAGCAGGCAGCTGGCGCGCAAAGCTTTCGGAGTGCAAGAGGAACGGAGCTGCCGCTCGCCCGCAGGCTGAATTGACGTTAGCTGTGGTCTGGAAGGTGTTCAGCCACGGCTTCCTTGTGCTGCTTGCCTGTTGCTGTTGCTGCTCTCTGCGGGAACTCCGTGCTATCTCTTAGGCTCTGAAATGCTGTGGAATGCCCTGTGGAGTGCAGAAGCCTGCCACAGAAAGTGCGGAAGAGTGTACCGCAAATCCGTGTTTGTGCAATTTGCAGGGGTAAGCTGCACAAATATGTGCTGTCGCGGCACACGTTCTCCTCGCCAGCCTCAGCGCAAAAGCTTTCCGCTTGCATTAAGAGCAAGAACGGCAGACGGCGGGAGTCCGGAGCTCGGAGAAGGGAACGGCAAGAGGCGAGCCTCCTCGGGCAGAAGCCGCTTTCCGGAGCTCTTGGCAAGCGGCCAACAAAGCATGTGTGAGCGGGAAGGTGCCGGTCGGTGTGCAAGGCACTGGAAAGCGCGAGCGCTGCAGGCAGGCCGAGAAGGAAGGTGCTTAGCAGGCAGCTGGCGCGCAAAGCTTTCGGAGTGCAAGAGGAACGGAGCTGCCGCTCGCCCGCAGGCTGAATTGACGTTAGCTGTGGTCTGGAAGGTGTTCAGCCACGGCTTCCTTGTGCTGCTTGCCTGTTGCTGTTGCTGCTCTCTGCGGGAACTCCGTGCTATCTCTTAGGCTCTGAAATGCTGTGGAATGCCCTGTGGAGTGCAGAAGCCTGCCAAAGAAAGTGCGGAAGAGTGTACCGCAAATCCGTGTTTGTGCAATTTGCAGGGGTAAGCTGCACAAATATGTGCTGTCGCGGCACACGTTCTCCTCGCCAGCCTCAGCGCAAAAGCTTTCCGCTTGCATTAAGAGCAAGAACGGCAGACGGCGGGAGTCCGGAGCTCGGAGAAGGGAACGGCAAGAGGCGAGCCTCCTCGGGCAGAAGCCGCTTTCCGGAGCTCTTGGCAAGCGGCCAACAAAGCATGTGTGAGCGGGAAGGTGCCGGTCGGTGTGCAAGGCACTGGAAAGCGCGAGCGGTGCAGGCAGGCCGAGAAGGAAGGCGCTTAGCAGGCAGCTGGCGCGCAAAGCTTTCGGAGTGCAAGAGGAACGGAGCTGCCGCTCGCCCGCAGGCTGAATTGACGTTAGCTGTGGTCTGGAAGGTGTTCAGCCACGGCTTCCTTGTGCTGCTTGCCTGTTGCTGTTGCTGCTCTCTGCGGGAACTCCGTGCTATCTCTTAGGCTCTGAAATGCTGTGGAATGCCCTGTGGAGTGCAGAAGCCTGCCACAGAAAGTGCGGAAGAGTGTACCGCAAATCCGTGTTTGTGCAATTTGCAGGGGTAAGCTGCACAAATATGTGCTGTCGCGGCACACGTTCTCCTCGCCAGCCTCAGCGCAAAAGCTTTCCGCTTGCATTAAGAGCAAGAACGGCAGACGGCGGGAGTCCGGAGCTCGGAGAAGGGAACGGCAAGAGGCGAGCCTCCTCGGGCAGAAGCCGCTTTCCGGAGCTCTTGGCAAGCGGCCAACAAAGCATGTGTGAGCGGGAAGGTGCCGGTCGGTGTGCAAGGCACTGGAAAGCGCGAGCGCTGCAGGCAGGCCGAGAAGGAAGGTGCTTAGCAGGCAGCTGGCGCGCAAAGCTTTCGGAGTGCAAGAGGAACGGAGCTGCCGCTCGCCCGCAGGCTGAATTGACGTTAGCTGTGGTCTGGAAGGTGTTCAGCCATGGCTTCCTTGTGCTGCTTGCCTGTTGCTGTTTCCAACACAGTTCTAGGCACCGGGATGCAGAGAAATGGCTTGTGGTGCGCATAAGCCTGCCACACGGAAGGTGTAAGGAATTGCCGAGCTACACCTTTTCTGACCATGTGCCACAGCTGCGCGTCCCGTGTTCAAGCAACGAGAGCGTGCCCGGCTCTGTCTGACTGCGAAGAAGCAGATGTTGCTCTTGCAATACTCTACGCGGCTCACAGAAGCCGGGCGCTCTGGCGCTGGATCGGAGCCGGCTTTCGGCTTTGCCGCTTTTCCAGGCGTGTACTGCACACGGTCAGCGCATCTTCTGCACCCTTTTTCCTCAGCTCGAGCTGCAAAGACACTCCCTCTTATTCAGAGTGCGCAACACTTCCGTGCAGCTCTCGCATACGGAAGAAACCGGCAGAGAAGGCCTTTAGTTGCCTTAGTCTTTCTGCGGCCGAGACGTTCAACACAGCACGACAAGCTGGGCGACGACAAGGGCACGTGAAGCAAACGCTTTTTCCTGGCCCATTTTGCTGTGCCACGCTCTTCTGCGGCTCTTCGGCGCTTGCCCAACTCGAACGCGCCTGCTTGCCGCTTCGAGCTGGCAAAGGAGCACAGCCAGCCGACGGCACGTTTCAGGTCGTGCAAAGGAAGAGCTTGGCCGTTTGAACGTGCTGCAGCTGCGTGGTTGCGCAAGTTGCAGGGGCAAGCTCCTGACAAGCGTCTTGGCCCGGCACAGTTTCCCCTCTGCCAGACACAGTGGAAATGCTTTCCGCTTGCATTCGCACCAAGAGACGCCGATTGCGGGGCTCCGGACCACCGAGAAGGTAACTGCATGAAGCAGGGAGTGGCGGGAGTGTCTTTCGGCAGAAGCGGCGCTCTGGAGCGCTTGGCAGCCGGCGCAACGCGCCATGTGTTCGAGAAGACGCCGTTCCGCGTCCGGGAGGGTGAAAGCGCGAGGCACTGGAAAGCGCGAGCGCTGCAGGCAGGCCGAGAAGGAAGGTGCTTAGCAGGCAGCTGGCGCGCAAAGCTTTCGGAGTGCAAGAGGAACGGAGCTGCCGCTCGCCCGCAGGCTGAATTGACGTTAGCTGTGGTCTGGAAGGTGTTCAGCCACGGCTTCCTTGTGCTGCTTGCCTGTTGCTGTTGCTGCTCTCTGCGGGAACTCCGTGCTATCTCTTAGGCTCTGAAATGCTGTGGAATGCCCTGTGGAGTGCAGAAGCCTGCCACAGAAAGTGCGGAAGAGTGTACCGCAAATCCGTGTTTGTGCAATTTGCAGGGGTAAGCTGCACAAATATGTGCTGTCGCGGCACACGTTCTCCTCGCCAGCCTCAGCGCAAAAGCTTTCCGCTTGCATTAAGAGCAAGAACGGCAGACGGCGGGAGTCCGGAGCTCGGAGAAGGGAACGGCAAGAGGCGAGCCTCCTCGGGCAGAAGCCGCTTTCCGGAGCTCTTGGCAAGCGGCCAACAAAGCATGTGTGAGCGGGAAGGTGCCGGTCGGTGTGCAAGGCACTGGAAAGCGCGAGCGCTGCAGGCAGGCCGAGAAGGAAGGTGCTTAGCAGGCAGCTGGCGCGCAAAGCTTTCGGAGTGCAAGAGGAACGGAGCTGCCGCTCGCCCGCAGGCTGAATTGACGTTAGCTGTGGTCTGGAAGGTGTTCAGCCACGGCTTCCTTGTGCTGCTTGCCTGTTGCTGTTGCTGCTCTCTGCGGGAACTCCGTGCTATCTCTTAGGCTCTGAAATGCTGTGGAATGCCCTGTGGAGTGCAGAAGCCTGCCACAGAAAGTGCGGAAGAGTGTACCGCAAATCCGTGTTTGTGCAATTTGCAGGGGTAAGCTGCACAAATATGTGCTGTCGCGGCACACGTTCTCCTCGCCAGCCTCAGCGCAAAAGCTTTCCGCTTGCATTAAGAGCAAGAACGGCAGACGGCGGGAGTCCGGAGCTCGGAGAAGGGAACGGCAAGAGGCGAGCCTCCTCGGGCAGAAGCCGCTTTCCGGAGCTCTTGGCAAGCGGCCAACAAAGCATGTGTGAGCGGGAAGGTGCCGGTCGGTGTGCAAGGCACTGGAAAGCGCGAGCGCTGCAGGCAGGCCGAGAAGGAAGGTGCTTAGCAGGCAGCTGGCGCGCAAAGCTTTCGGAGTGCAAGAGGAACGGAGCTGCCGCTCGCCCGCAGGCTGAATTGACGTTAGCTGTGGTCTGGAAGGTGTTCAGCCACGGCTTCCTTGTGCTGCTTGCCTGTTGCTGTTGCTGCTCTCTGCGGGAACTCCGTGCTATCTCTTAGGCTCTGAAATGCTGTGGAATGCCCTGTGGAGTGCAGAAGCCTGCCAAAGAAAGTGCGGAAGAGTGTACCGCAAATCCGTGTTTGTGCAATTTGCAGGGGTAAGCTGCACAAATATGTGCTGTCGCGGCACACGTTCTCCTCGCCAGCCTCAGCGCAAAAGCTTTCCGCTTGCATTAAGAGCAAGAACGGCAGACGGCGGGAGTCCGGAGCTCGGAGAAGGGAACGGCAAGAGGCGAGCCTCCTCGGGCAGAAGCCGCTTTCCGGAGCTCTTGGCAAGCGGCCAACAAAGCATGTGTGAGCGGGAAGGTGCCGGTCGGTGTGCAAGGCACTGGAAAGCGCGAGCGGTGCAGGCAGGCCGAGAAGGAAGGCGCTTAGCAGGCAGCTGGCGCGCAAAGCTTTCGGAGTGCAAGAGGAACGGAGCTGCCGCTCGCCCGCAGGCTGAATTGACGTTAGCTGTGGTCTGGAAGGTGTTCAGCCACGGCTTCCTTGTGCTGCTTGCCTGTTGCTGTTGCTGCTCTCTGCGGGAACTCCGTGCTATCTCTTAGGCTCTGAAATGCTGTGGAATGCCCTGTGGAGTGCAGAAGCCTGCCACAGAAAGTGCGGAAGAGTGTACCGCAAATCCGTGTTTGTGCAATTTGCAGGGGTAAGCTGCACAAATATGTGCTGTCGCGGCACACGTTCTCCTCGCCAGCCTCAGCGCAAAAGCTTTCCGCTTGCATTAAGAGCAAGAACGGCAGACGGCGGGAGTCCGGAGCTCGGAGAAGGGAACGGCAAGAGGCGAGCCTCCTCGGGCAGAAGCCGCTTTCCGGAGCTCTTGGCAAGCGGCCAACAAAGCATGTGTGAGCGGGAAGGTGCCGGTCGGTGTGCAAGGCACTGGAAAGCGCGAGCGCTGCAGGCAGGCCGAGAAGGAAGGTGCTTAGCAGGCAGCTGGCGCGCAAAGCTTTCGGAGTGCAAGAGGAACGGAGCTGCCGCTCGCCCGCAGGCTGAATTGACGTTAGCTGTGGTCTGGAAGGTGTTCAGCCATGGCTTCCTTGTGCTGCTTGCCTGTTGCTGTTTCCAACACAGTTCTAGGCACCGGGATGCAGAGAAATGGCTTGTGGTGCGCATAAGCCTGCCACACGGAAGGTGTAAG
The DNA here is from genome assembly GCF_030490865.1 of Poecile atricapillus. Classification (NCBI taxonomy): domain Eukaryota; kingdom Metazoa; phylum Chordata; class Aves; order Passeriformes; family Paridae; genus Poecile; species Poecile atricapillus. Next base: position 2,771,949 of record NC_081270.1, read on the forward strand.
GAATTGCCGAGCTACACCTTTTCTGACCATGTGCCACAGCTGCGCGTCCCGTGTTCAAGCAACGAGAGCGTGCCCGGCTCTGTCTGACTGCGAAGAAGCAGATGTTGCTCTTGCAATACTCTACGCGGCTCACAGAAGCCGGGCGCTCTGGCGCTGGATCGGAGCCGGCTTTCGGCTTTGCCGCTTTTCCAGGCGTGTACTGCACACGGTCAGCGCATCTTCTGCACCCTTTTTCCTCAGCTCGAGCTGCAAAGACACTCCCTCTTATTCAGAGTGCGCAACACTTCCGTGCAGCTCTCGCATACGGAAGAAACCGGCAGAGAAGGCCTTTAGTTGCCTTAGTCTTTCTGCGGCCGAGACGTTCAACACAGCACGACAAGCTGGGCGACGACAAGGGCACGTGAAGCAAACGCTTTTTCCTGGCCCATTTTGCTGTGCCACGCTCTTCTGCGGCTCTTCGGCGCTTGCCCAACTCGAACGCGCCTGCTTGCCGCTTCGAGCTGGCAAAGGAGCACAGCCAGCCGACGGCACGTTTCAGGTCGTGCAAAGGAAGAGCTTGGCCGTTTGAACGTGCTGCAGCTGCGTGGTTGCGCAAGTTGCAGGGGCAAGCTCCTGACAAGCGTCTTGGCCCGGCACAGTTTCCCCTCTGCCAGACACAGTGGAAATGCTTTCCGCTTGCATTCGCACCAAGAGACGCCGATTGCGGGGCTCCGGACCACCGAGAAGGTAACTGCATGAAGCAGGGAGTGGCGGGAGTGTCTTTCGGCAGAAGCGGCGCTCTGGAGCGCTTGGCAGCCGGCGCAACGCGCCATGTGTTCGAGAAGACGCCGTTCCGCGTCCGGGAGGGTGAAAGCGCGAGGCACTGGAAAGCGCGAGCGCTGCAGGCAGGCCGAGAAGGAAGGTGCTTAGCAGGCAGCTGGCGCGCAAAGCTTTCGGAGTGCAAGAGGAACGGAGCTGCCGCTCGCCCGCAGGCTGAATTGACGTTAGCTGTGGTCTGGAAGGTGTTCAGCCACGGCTTCCTTGTGCTGCTTGCCTGTTGCTGTTGCTGCTCTCTGCGGGAACTCCGTGCTATCTCTTAGGCTCTGAAATGCTGTGGAATGCCCTGTGGAGTGCAGAAGCCTGCCACAGAAAGTGCGGAAGAGTGTACCGCAAATCCGTGTTTGTGCAATTTGCAGGGGTAAGCTGCACAAATATGTGCTGTCGCGGCACACGTTCTCCTCGCCAGCCTCAGCGCAAAAGCTTTCCGCTTGCATTAAGAGCAAGAACGGCAGACGGCGGGAGTCCGGAGCTCGGAGAAGGGAACGGCAAGAGGCGAGCCTCCTCGGGCAGAAGCCGCTTTCCGGAGCTCTTGGCAAGCGGCCAACAAAGCATGTGTGAGCGGGAAGGTGCCGGTCGGTGTGCAAGGCACTGGAAAGCGCGAGCGCTGCAGGCAGGCCGAGAAGGAAGGTGCTTAGCAGGCAGCTGGCGCGCAAAGCTTTCGGAGTGCAAGAGGAACGGAGCTGCCGCTCGCCCGCAGGCTGAATTGACGTTAGCTGTGGTCTGGAAGGTGTTCAGCCACGGCTTCCTTGTGCTGCTTGCCTGTTGCTGTTGCTGCTCTCTGCGGGAACTCCGTGCTATCTCTTAGGCTCTGAAATGCTGTGGAATGCCCTGTGGAGTGCAGAAGCCTGCCAAAGAAAGTGCGGAAGAGTGTACCGCAAATCCGTGTTTGTGCAATTTGCAGGGGTAAGCTGCACAAATATGTGCTGTCGCGGCACACGTTCTCCTCGCCAGCCTCAGCGCAAAAGCTTTCCGCTTGCATTAAGAGCAAGAACGGCAGACGGCGGGAGTCCGGAGCTCGGAGAAGGGAACGGCAAGAGGCGAGCCTCCTCGGGCAGAAGCCGCTTTCCGGAGCTCTTGGCAAGCGGCCAACAAAGCATGTGTGAGCGGGAAGGTGCCGGTCGGTGTGCAAGGCACTGGAAAGCGCGAGCGGTGCAGGCAGGCCGAGAAGGAAGGCGCTTAGCAGGCAGCTGGCGCGCAAAGCTTTCGGAGTGCAAGAGGAACGGAGCTGCCGCTCGCCCGCAGGCTGAATTGACGTTAGCTGTGGTCTGGAAGGTGTTCAGCCACGGCTTCCTTGTGCTGCTTGCCTGTTGCTGTTGCTGCTCTCTGCGGGAACTCCGTGCTATCTCTTAGGCTCTGAAATGCTGTGGAATGCCCTGTGGAGTGCAGAAGCCTGCCACAGAAAGTGCGGAAGAGTGTACCGCAAATCCGTGTTTGTGCAATTTGCAGGGGTAAGCTGCACAAATATGTGCTGTCGCGGCACACGTTCTCCTCGCCAGCCTCAGCGCAAAAGCTTTCCGCTTGCATTAAGAGCAAGAACGGCAGACGGCGGGAGTCCGGAGCTCGGAGAAGGGAACGGCAAGAGGCGAGCCTCCTCGGGCAGAAGCCGCTTTCCGGAGCTCTTGGCAAGCGGCCAACAAAGCATGTGTGAGCGGGAAGGTGCCGGTCGGTGTGCAAGGCACTGGAAAGCGCGAGCGCTGCAGGCAGGCCGAGAAGGAAGGTGCTTAGCAGGCAGCTGGCGCGCAAAGCTTTCGGAGTGCAAGAGGAACGGAGCTGCCGCTCGCCCGCAGGCTGAATTGACGTTAGCTGTGGTCTGGAAGGTGTTCAGCCATGGCTTCCTTGTGCTGCTTGCCTGTTGCTGTTTCCAACACAGTTCTAGGCACCGGGATGCAGAGAAATGGCTTGTGGTGCGCATAAGCCTGCCACACGGAAGGTGTAAGGAATTGCCGAGCTACACCTTTTCTGACCATGTGCCACAGCTGCGCGTCCCGTGTTCAAGCAACGAGAGCGTGCCCGGCTCTGTCTGACTGCGAAGAAGCAGATGTTGCTCTTGCAATACTCTACGCGGCTCACAGAAGCCGGGCGCTCTGGCGCTGGATCGGAGCCGGCTTTCGGCTTTGCCGCTTTTCCAGGCGTGTACTGCACACGGTCAGCGCATCTTCTGCACCCTTTTTCCTCAGCTCGAGCTGCAAAGACACTCCCTCTTATTCAGAGTGCGCAACACTTCCGTGCAGCTCTCGCATACGGAAGAAACCGGCAGAGAAGGCCTTTAGTTGCCTTAGTCTTTCTGCGGCCGAGACGTTCAACACAGCACGACAAGCTGGGCGACGACAAGGGCACGTGAAGCAAACGCTTTTTCCTGGCCCATTTTGCTGTGCCACGCTCTTCTGCGGCTCTTCGGCGCTTGCCCAACTCGAACGCGCCTGCTTGCCGCTTCGAGCTGGCAAAGGAGCACAGCCAGCCGACGGCACGTTTCAGGTCGTGCAAAGGAAGAGCTTGGCCGTTTGAACGTGCTGCAGCTGCGTGGTTGCGCAAGTTGCAGGGGCAAGCTCCTGACAAGCGTCTTGGCCCGGCACAGTTTCCCCTCTGCCAGACACAGTGGAAATGCTTTCCGCTTGCATTCGCACCAAGAGACGCCGATTGCGGGGCTCCGGACCACCGAGAAGGTAACTGCATGAAGCAGGGAGTGGCGGGAGTGTCTTTCGGCAGAAGCGGCGCTCTGGAGCGCTTGGCAGCCGGCGCAACGCGCCATGTGTTCGAGAAGACGCCGTTCCGCGTCCGGGAGGGTGAAAGCGCGAGGCACTGGAAAGCGCGAGCGCTGCAGGCAGGCCGAGAAGGAAGGTGCTTAGCAGGCAGCTGGCGCGCAAAGCTTTCGGAGTGCAAGAGGAACGGAGCTGCCGCTCGCCCGCAGGCTGAATTGACGTTAGCTGTGGTCTGGAAGGTGTTCAGCCACGGCTTCCTTGTGCTGCTTGCCTGTTGCTGTTGCTGCTCTCTGCGGGAACTCCGTGCTATCTCTTAGGCTCTGAAATGCTGTGGAATGCCCTGTGGAGTGCAGAAGCCTGCCACAGAAAGTGCGGAAGAGTGTACCGCAAATCCGTGTTTGTGCAATTTGCAGGGGTAAGCTGCACAAATATGTGCTGTCGCGGCACACGTTCTCCTCGCCAGCCTCAGCGCAAAAGCTTTCCGCTTGCATTAAGAGCAAGAACGGCAGACGGCGGGAGTCCGGAGCTCGGAGAAGGGAACGGCAAGAGGCGAGCCTCCTCGGGCAGAAGCCGCTTTCCGGAGCTCTTGGCAAGCGGCCAACAAAGCATGTGTGAGCGGGAAGGTGCCGGTCGGTGTGCAAGGCACTGGAAAGCGCGAGCGCTGCAGGCAGGCCGAGAAGGAAGGTGCTTAGCAGGCAGCTGGCGCGCAAAGCTTTCGGAGTGCAAGAGGAACGGAGCTGCCGCTCGCCCGCAGGCTGAATTGACGTTAGCTGTGGTCTGGAAGGTGTTCAGCCACGGCTTCCTTGTGCTGCTTGCCTGTTGCTGTTGCTGCTCTCTGCGGGAACTCCGTGCTATCTCTTAGGCTCTGAAATGCTGTGGAATGCCCTGTGGAGTGCAGAAGCCTGCCAAAGAAAGTGCGGAAGAGTGTACCGCAAATCCGTGTTTGTGCAATTTGCAGGGGTAAGCTGCACAAATATGTGCTGTCGCGGCACACGTTCTCCTCGCCAGCCTCAGCGCAAAAGCTTTCCGCTTGCATTAAGAGCAAGAACGGCAGACGGCGGGAGTCCGGAGCTCGGAGAAGGGAACGGCAAGAGGCGAGCCTCCTCGGGCAGAAGCCGCTTTCCGGAGCTCTTGGCAAGCGGCCAACAAAGCATGTGTGAGCGGGAAGGTGCCGGTCGGTGTGCAAGGCACTGGAAAGCGCGAGCGGTGCAGGCAGGCCGAGAAGGAAGGCGCTTAGCAGGCAGCTGGCGCGCAAAGCTTTCGGAGTGCAAGAGGAACGGAGCTGCCGCTCGCCCGCAGGCTGAATTGACGTTAGCTGTGGTCTGGAAGGTGTTCAGCCACGGCTTCCTTGTGCTGCTTGCCTGTTGCTGTTTCCAACACAGTTCTAGGCACCGGGATGCAGAGAAATGGCTTGTGGTGCGCATAAGCCTGCCACACGGAAGGTGTAAGGAATTGCCAAGCTACACCTTTTCTGACCATGTGCCTCAGCTGCGCGTCCCGTGTTCAAGCAACGAGAGCGTGCCCGGCTCTGTCTGACTGCGAAGAAGCAGATGTTGCTCTTGCAATACTCTACGCGGCTCACAGAAGCCGGGCGCTCTGGCGCTGGATCGGAGCCGGCTTTCGGCTTTGCCGCTTTTCCAGGCGTGTACTGCACACGGTCAGCGCATCTTCTGCACCCTTTTTCCTCAGCTCGAGCTGCAAAGACACTTCCTCTTATTCAGAGTGCGCAACACTTCCGTGCAGCTCTCGCATACGGAAGAAACCGGCAGAGAAGGCCTTTAGTTGCCTTGGTCTTTCTGCGGCCGAGACGTTCAACACAGCACGACAAGCCGGGCGACGACAAGGGCACGTGAAGCAAACGCTTTTTCCTGGCCCATTTTGCTGTGCCACGCTCTTCTGCGGCTCTTCGGCGCTTGCCCAACTCGAACGCGCCTGCTTGCCGCTTCGAGCTGGCAAAGGAGCACAGCCAGCCGACGGCACGTTTCAGGTCGTGCAAAGGAAGAGCTTGGCCGTTTGAACGTGCTGCAGCTGCGTGGTTGCACAAGTTGCAGGGGCAAGCTCCTGACAAGCGTCTTGGCCCGGCACAGTTTCCCCTCTGCCAGACGCAGTGGAAATGCTTTCCGCTTGCATTCGCACCAAGAGACGCCGATTGCGGGGCTCCGGACCACCGAGAAGGTAACTGCATGAAGCAGGGGGTGGCGGGAGTGTCTTTCGGCAGAAGCGGCGCTCTGGAGCGCTTGGCAGCCGGCGCAACGCGCCATGTGTTCGAGAAGACGCCGTTCCGCGTCCGGGAGGGCGAAAGCGCGAGGCACTGGAAAGCGCGAGCGCTGCAGGCAGGCCGAGAAGGAAGGTGCTTAGCAGGCAGCTGGCGCGCAAAGCTTTCGGAGTGCAAGAGGAACGGAGCTGCCGCTCGCCCGCAGGCTGAATTGACGTTAGCTGTGGTCTGGAAGGTGTTCAGCCACGGCTTCCTTGTGCTGCTTGCCTGTTGCTGTTGCTGCTCTCTGCGGGAACTCCGTGCTATCTCTTAGGCTCTGAAATGCTGTGGAATGCCCTGTGGAGTGCAGAAGCCTGCCACAGAAAGTGCGGAAGAGTGTACCGCAAATCCGTGTTTGTGCAATTTGCAGGGGTAAGCTGCACAAATATGTGCTGTCGCGGCACACGTTCTCCTCGCCAGCCTCAGCGCAAAAGCTTTCCGCTTGCATTAAGAGCAAGAACGGCAGACGGCGGGAGTCCGGAGCTCGGAGAAGGGAACGGCAAGAGGCGAGCCTCCTCGGGCAGAAGCCGCTTTCCGGAGCTCTTGGCAAGCGGCCAACAAAGCATGTGTGAGCGGGAAGGTGCCGGTCGGTGTGCAAGGCACTGGAAAGCGCGAGCGCTGCAGGCAGGCCGAGAAGGAAGGTGCTTAGCAGGCAGCTGGCGCGCAAAGCTTTCGGAGTGCAAGAGGAACGGAGCTGCCGCTCGCCCGCAGGCTGAATTGACGTTAGCTGTGGTCTGGAAGGTGTTCAGCCATGGCTTCCTTGTGCTGCTTGCCTGTTGCTGTTGCTGCTCTCTGCGGGAACTCCGTGCTATCTCTTAGGCTCTGAAATGCTGTGGAATGCCCTGTGGAGTGCAGAAGCCTGCCAAAGAAAGTGCGGAAGAGTGTACCGCAAATCCGTGTTTGTGCAATTTGCAGGGGTAAGCTGCACAAATATGTGCTGTCGCGGCACACGTTCTCCTCGCCAGCCTCAGCGCAAAAGCTTTCCGCTTGCATTAAGAGCAAGAACGGCAGACGGCGGGAGTCCGGAGCTCGGAGAAGGGAACGGCAAAGGCGAGCCTCCTCG